>NC_092107.1:17210569-17228069 GCF_045679555.1 Salvelinus alpinus
AAGAGAAAGATGGATAAGAATGTGTTGATAAGTGGAGGGATTTAACCAACAGTTGCCGGGTAATCTGGTTTGTCCTGCCTACAGTCTTCGTGCTCTCCTTTTTTCTCGTTTTCCGTAATCTCCCCTTTTCACAATTTATGTTGATCCTTCCTAATCCTTTGTGCCGGTAGGTTTGTCTTTGAGTTGCCATGATATAACGTTACCACTTATTGTTACGTGATATTCTATCATGACATGATGGGGAAGCGTGAAGAGGCGTTGGAAGAAGGGAGTGGGAGAGAAGACGATGAGAGAGAACTAAAAGAGAGATAGAGAGGGCCTCTATCTCTCTTTTAGAGAGATAGACTGTCGTCATAACAACAACACAGTTTCCCATCTCAACAGCAGTGTTTGACAGGCTCTCTAATGCCAAACAAGCCAGTTGTCCGCGGTAACTGGTGGTAGCGTCCCAGTGGTGTCATAGAGACTGTGTTGTATTGACCGTTTTGGTTGGCGTGTGGACGCGGTAGTGTCACCTTTCGCCGCGGGACTGCGTCAAAGATGGGACGTCAAGGCCTCCCGGGTGGCGCAGTGATCTAGGGCACTGCATCGTATCGCTAGCTGCGCCACCAGAGACTCTGGGTTCGCGCCCAGGCTCTGTCGCAGCCGGCCGCGACCGGGAGGTCCGTGGGGCGTCGTCCGGGTTAGGGAGGGTTTGGCCGGTAGGGATATCCTTGTCTCATCGCGCACCAGCGACTCCTGTGGCGGGCCGGGCACAGTGCGCGCTAACCAAGGGAGGCGGGTGCACGGTGTTTCCTCCGACACATTGGTGCGGCTGGCTTCCGGGTTGGAGGCGCGCTGTGTTAAGAAGCAGTGCGGCTTGGTTGGGTTGTGCTTCGGAGGACGCATGGCTTTCGACCTTCGTCTCTCCCGAGCCCGTACGGGAGTTGTAGCGATGAGACAAGATAGTAATTACTAGCAATTGGATACCACGAAAACTGGGGAGAAAAGGGGGTAAAATAAAAAAATTAAAATATATTTAAAAGATGGGACGTCACGTCGACCGGCAGAACAGAGGAGAGAGGAAGAGAATGGGGCAAAGGCCTGATGAGATATAAGGCGTGATGAACGGAGAGAGGGATGGAGTGGCAGGGAGAGAGTTAGAGGAAGAGAGGGAGGCAGAGGTGGCCTAGAAGGGCAGGGTGATTGACAGCAGTTAGTTTATAGCACACTGACTGCAGAGCACTGCTCTACTCTGCACTCTCCTATCTGGGACAAAACCTCCATCACAACGTGTGTGTGTGTGTGTGTGTGTGTGTGTGTGTGTGTGTGTGTGTGTGTGTGTGTGTGTGTGTGTGTGTGTGTGTGTGTGTGTGTGTGTGTGTGTGTGTGTGTGTGTGTGTGTGTGTGTGTGTGTGTGTGTGTGTGTGTGTGTGTGTGTGTTCCTCTGTCTCGGTCTATTTCCACGTGTATGCATGTACAGTGCGAGACTTCATGTCGTATGACAGCATAAATGCCTCTGCGTGTGTGTTAGCATTTGGAGCGTGTGTAATATCATTTGTAGGGTATGCTGTGTGTCATGGTTGAGGGTGAGTGTTCCGCCAGAGGGTTTGTGTGTCCCCCCCACCCCCCCCCCACCCCCCCCCCCATAAGTCTCTCCACTGTCTCACTGTCAGTCATAGACACACTGACAGACACTCACGCCACATCACTCTGACACAGATCTGGCCAACTGTCGTTTGATCTTACCGCCTCTGCAAAGACGTGTGTGTGTGTGTGTGTGTGTGTGTGTGTGTGTGTGTGTGTGTGTGTGTGTGTGTGTGTGTGTGTGTGTGTGTGTGTGTGTGTGTGTGTGTGTGTGTGTGTGTGTGTGTGTGTGTGTGTGTGTGTGTGTGTGTGTGTGTGTGTGTGTGTGTGCCTGATTCTGGGTGTCCTCTTGTTGTACAGTCACATCAAAACATTGAACTCAATCTGGCCTACAGCTCATTCCCTCCTCTTCTATTTCTCTCTCCTCCCCTCCTCCCCTCTCTCCCCTCCTCTGTTTTGGCCCTCTGGGGCTGTGTGTGGGAGATCTGTGCACTCCCGTGAGGGTGGGTGGATTGGGTGTAGGGGGCTTGTAGGGGTGCCACATGGCTGCCTGACTGACTAATAGGGATGTGGTAAGGCAGCTCTGATGCCCTTTGTCAACCCCTAAACAGCAGAGGTCAGAGGGCACTGGCAACTGGTGAGGGACCTTTCCCATCCAGGGCTTAGATGGCCTGAAGTATGTATCAACATGTGTATATATATACTGAGTGCATACACATGGACATGCACACGCACACGCACACGCACACACACACAGTCTTGATCAACTAAAATTGTGGTGACACACAATTCAGTCACATTCAAAATCCAATTTCCCCAAACCCCTAACCCTAACCCTTACCCTAACCGTACTCTTACCCGAACTCTTACCCTAAACCTAACCCTAACCCTAATCCTAAACCTAACCCTAGCTCTTAACCCTAACCCTTACCCTAACACGTACTCTTACCCTAACTCTTACCCTAAACCTAACCCTAAACCTAACCCTAACCCTTACCCTAACCCGTACTCTTACCCTAACTCTTACCCTAAACCTAACCCTAGCTCCTAACCCTAACCCGTACTCTTACCCTAACTCTTACCCTAAACCTAATCCTAGCTCCTAACCCTAACCCGTACTCTTACCCTAACTCTTACCCTAAACCTAACCCTAGCTCATAACCCTTACCCTAACCCGTGCTCTTACCCTAAGCCTACCCTAAACCTAATCATAGCTCCTAACCCTAACCTTAATCCAAAAACCTAACCCTAACCCTAGCTCCTAACCCTAACCCTAACCCGTACCCTTACCCTAACACTAATTCTAACTAATTCTAACAAAATGTCAACAGTTGGTCAAATGTTTGTTTGTTTACTATTTATGTGGGGACTTCTGATCCCCACAAGAATAGTTAAACATGTTAAAACACACACACACGCAAGCACGCACGCACGCACACACACACACACACACACACACACACACACACACACACACACACACACACACACACACACACACACACACACACACACACACACACACACACACACACACACACACATACAGTGAGTCAATATATGCAGCAGTATTCTGCCAGCTCACCTTGTAATCCCTCAGACAAATTACAACATCTCCTCCCCCTCCCTCTCTTCCCTCTCTTCCTCCTCCTCCCTCTCTTCCCTCTCTAGCCTCTCTTCCCTCTCCTCCATCTCTTCCCTCTCTTCCCTCTCCTTCCTCCCCTCCCTCTCCTCCATCTCCTCCCTCTCTTCCCTCTCTTCCTCCTCCTCCCTCTCTTCCCTCTCCTCCCTCTCTTCCCTCTCCTCCATCTCCTCCCTCTCTTCCCTCTCTTCCTCCTCCTCCCTCTCTTCCCTCTCCTCCCTCTCTTCCCTCTCCTCCCTCTCTTCCCTCTCCTCCATCTCTTCCCTCTCTTCCCTCTCCTCCCTCCCCTCCCTCTCCTCCCTCTCTTCCCTCTCTTCCTCCTCCTCCCTCTCTTCCCTCTCCTCCCTCTCTTCCCTCTCCTCCATCTCCTCCCCCTCTTCCCTCTCTTCCTCCTCCTCCCTCTCTTCCCTCTCCTCCCTCTCTTCCCTCTCCTCCATCTCCTCCCTCTCTTCCCTATCTTCCTCCTCCTCCCTCTCTTCCCTCTCCTCCCTCTCTTCCCTCTCCTCCCTCTCTTCCCTCTCCTCCATCTCTTCCCTCTCTTCCTCCTCCTCCCTCTCTTCCCTCTCCTCCCTCTCTTCCCTCTCCTCCCTCTCTTCCCTCTCCTCCATCTCCTCCCTCTCTTCCCTCTCCTCCCTCTCTTCCCTCTCCACCCTCTCCTCCCTCTCTTCCCTCTCCACCCTCTCCTCCCTCTCTTCCCTCTCTTCCTTCTCTTCCCTCTCTTCCCTCTCTTCCCTCTCTTCCCTCTCTTCCTTCTCTTTCCTCTCTTCCCTCTCTTCCCTCTCTTCCCTCTCCTCCCTCTCCTCCCTCTTTCCTTCCAGTTGGATTTGGATAAAGACAGCTTTTCCTTTTCTCCTCTATTCTTCCTTCGTTTGGCTAAAGAGGGATTTACCCGGGGAGATTACACTCACACTCTGCAGCGGAGGGAAATCCCAGCGGAGGAAAAAGGTCTCCAGCAGCCTCCCCTCCCTCTCTCCCCCCCCAATCTACAGCCATCCATCCCTCTCTCCCTCCTTCCCTGTGTCGGTGCTTCAAGCGAAAAAAGAGATGGAGAGGGTAATCCCGTCCTGTGATGGTGGGTCAGAGAGACAGAGAAACACCATCTCTCCCTCGCCCACCTTTCACTCTTTCTCACTCCCCCTCTTCTCTCTCTCTCTCTTTCTCCCACTCCTCTTTCCTCCCCTCCCCTCGCTCCGTTCCTCCCTCCCCTCTCTCCTGTCCATGTTCTTCCCCCATCCCTCCCGTCCCCTCCCTCATGTCCTTCTTTCGTCCTCTTTCTCCGTGGTTCTCTGGCCCTCTCAAACACCGAGCAGGTCAGGGAGCTTTAGCGGTCGTGTGGTTTGGTGTTAGAGTTAAGCCCTGCGTGGTCCGTAAGTGCCGGGAGAGACTGTGTGATTGACCTCTTAGCGGGTACTGTGAAGGACCGTGTGGGTGTGGGTGTGCGTGTGTTTAGGACTGTGGGCGTTGACAGAGTGCACCTAGAGAGTGATCAGGTATCGTATCCTCTATGATCTTCTGTTTCCCGATACTGTGTGTGAATCAGTAGCAGATGAAACCCCTTTGAGTTATTATCCCGGTACCTGACACGGGTTTATTAGCAGTTCAACCAGGTAGACAAAGATGTTAAGAGCAAAGAGGAATAGTCACGGGTAAATCTCGACGCTTCCCAACAATGGAATGGCTCGTTTCACCAATGACTTTCGTCATGGTATAAGTTGACCCGTTCAATCATTTGAAGCGTCAAGGTTACCGGCGTCTTCTTCTTATGTTTCGTGGGTTTCACATGAACTGTTTTAGTCCCCGTTTGAGCAGCTCACATTGTTGAACCTTTGGAACGGAGCCTGAAAAGAGGGGCGATGGGGGGGGGGGGGGGGGGTCTTTAACCCTGAACCACAGACACACACACACACACACACACACACACACACACACACACACACACACACACACACACACACACACACACACACACACACATAGCCAGACCAGCCAGGTGTGGCTAGATTCACTTCGAAATTGGACGTCAATCCATGTCCCCGAGGACACCTTAAAAAAGAAGCTACCTAAACTTAACCGTGGAGTTGTTTTTGTTTTAACCCCATCCAAAACCTTGAAGCTGCAATATGTCACATGTTGTCTTTTTGTTGTTGCTCAAAAGCACTGTACGGTTGCTAGTGGTCATCCAATGTGATGCAACAGTAACAATATAGCGCCTCTAGCCTGCCTGAGAACCGATGGATTCATTTTCCCTGCCGGGTCGGAATTTCCCGCCAGATGTAGCGCAGCGAATGACGAGACTTCCACCGTGAGCTGATTGGCTGACTGAGTTAGGACCGGGATAAGACGTCTACGCTGAGTTGCCTGTAGAGATGTTGTTGTTTTGACAGTTATGGTAGGTTAACGTAACGTAGCAGGCACAAATAGGTACCTGAGCAGACTCGCCACGTCCGTTTTTCAGGGGAAGCGGAAGATAGGTTGAGAATATTGTATCCCTGAAACCCGGTAATAATAATTTCTTTATTTTTACAAATTTGTACTCTCTTCCTGAATCTCTATGCACCAAATTAGCAGGCCTACATGAAGTTAGATATCCGGGAAGACGTATGAACTATCCTGGTGTTAATACAGTACAACAAGTTGTTTCCATTACACAGATCAGGTCACATAAACGTTTATTGGGAGATAAAGGGAGATCATATCAAATGTATTTATAAAGCCCTTCTTACATCAGCTGATATCTCAAAGTGCTGTACAGAAACCCAGCCTAAAACCCCAAACAGCAAGCAATGCAGGTGTAGAAGCACGGCGGCTAGGAAAAACTCCATAGAAAGGCCAAAACCTAGGAAGAAACCTAGAGAGGAACCAGGCTATGAGGGGTGGCCAGTCCTCTTCTGGCTGTGCCGGGTGGAGATTATAACAGAACATGGCCAAGATGTTCAAATGTTCATAAATGACCAGCATGGTCGAATAATAGTAATCACAGTGAACAGGTCAGGGTTCCATAGCCGCAGGCAGAACAGTTGAAACTGGAGCAGCAGCACGGCCAGGTGGACTGGACTGTTTCTCTACCTGTCTCTCTCTACCCCACCCCCAATACCCCCAACACCTTCCTGCTATCCTCTGTCTGTCTCTCTACCTGTCTCTCTCTACCCCACCCCCAATACCCCCAACACCTTCCTGCTATCCTCTGTCTGTCTCTCTCCCTGTCTCTCTCTACCCCACCCCCAATACCCCCAACACCTTCCTGCTATCCTCTGTCTGTCTCTCTCCCTGTCTCTCTCTACCCCACCCCCAATACCCCCAACACCTTCCTGCTATCCTCTGTCTGTCTGTCTCTCTCCCTGTCTCTCTCAATTCAATTCAATTCAATTCAAGGGGCTTTATTGGCATGGGAAACATGTGTTAACATTGCCAAAGCAAGTGAGGTAGATAATATACAAAAGTGAAATAAACAATAAAAATTAACAGTAAACATTACACATACAGAAGTTTCAAAACAATATAGACATTACAAATGTCATATTATATATATACAGTGTTGTAACAATGTACAAATGGTTAAAGCACACAAGTTAAAATAAATAAACATAGATATGGGTTGTATTTACAATGGTGTTTGTTCTTCACTGGTTGCCCTTTTCTTGTGGCAACAGGTCACAAATCTTGCTGCTGTGATGGCACACTGTGGAATTTCACCCAGTAGATATGGGAGTTTATCAAAATTGGATTTGTTTTCGAATTCTTTGTGGATCTGTGTAATCTGAGGGAAATATGTCTCTCTAATATGGTCATACATTGGGCAGGAGGTTAGGAAGTGCAGCTCAGTTTCCACCTCATTTTGTGGGCAGTGAGCACATAGCCTGTCTTCTCTTGAGAGCCATGTCTGCCTACGGCGGCCTTTCTCAATAGCAAGGCTATGCTCACTGAGTCTGTACATAGTCAAAGCTTTCCTTAAGTTTGGGTCAGTCACAGTGGTCAGGTATTCTGCCACTGTGTACTCTCTGTTTAGGGCCAAATAGCATTCTAGTTTGCTCTGTTTTTTTGTTAATTCTTTCCAATGTGTCAAGTAATCTCTCTCCCTGTCTCTCTCTACCCCCACCCCCAATACCCCCAACACCTTCCTGCTATCCTCTGTCTGTCTCTCTCCCTGTCTCTTTCTACCCCACCCCCAATACCCACAACATCTTCCATCTATCCTCTGTCTGTCTGTCTCTCTCCCTGTCTCTCTCTACCCCACCCCCAATACCCCCAACACCTTCCTGCTATCCTCTGTCTGTCTGTCTCTCTACCTGTCTCTCTCTACCCCACCCCCAATACCCCCAACACCTTCCTGCTATCCTCTGTCTGTCTGTCTCTCTACCTGTCTCTCTCTACCCCACCCCAATACCCCCAACACCTTCCTGCTATCCTCTGTCTGTCTGTCTCTCTACCCCTCTCTCTCTACCCCACCCCCAATACCCCCAACACCTTCCTGCTATCCTCTGTCTGTCTCTCTACCTGTCTCTCTCTACCCCACCCCCAATACCCCCAACACCTTCCTGCTATCCTCTGTCTGTCTGTCTCTCTACCTGTCTCTCTCTACCCCACCCCCAATACCCCCAACACCTTCCTGCTATCCTCTGTCTGTCTGTCTCTCTACCTGTCTCTCTCTACCCCACCCCCAATACCCCCAACACCTTCCTGCTATCCTCTGTCTGTCTGTCTCTCTCCCTGTCTCTCTCTACCCCACCCCCAATACACCCCAACACCTTCTGTCTCCATCTCTCTCTGTCTCTGTCTCTTTCTCTATCTCTCTCTCTCTCTCTCTCTGTCTCTCTCTCTGTGTGCCACCAGCAGTAGTAATGGGGAGGGACCTGTCAGCTCACTCAATGCATCTAATGTTTGCCAGCGCCGGAGGACATACACACACACGCACACACGCACGCACACACACAATGAGCTCTGACACAGACAGGCCTGACACACACAGCACGCTCTCCTCTCCCTCCGTCACCGCTCTGTCACATTCCCTCCTTCTCTTCCTCCCTCCCTGCCTCCCTCGCTCTCTCTCTCTCCCACTGAGTCACATCTCTCCTCTTTTTCCCCCAGACTCTCTCTCTTTCTCTATTTCCATCTCATTGTCTAGATGGAATATTTAAGAAATCTGTGATGTCAATGCTACCAGATATGAATGCCATGTTTTTGAACAACCACATATTTTAGTGCACCGGTGTAGATTGGTGATAATGAAAACCTCCATGTTTATTTCTGCACACGGAAATCCGACAACCAACGAGAGAGGGGGAGGAACAAGGACAGGAAGAAAATATATATATTTTTAAAAATGGCTTGTTGAGACAGAGAAATACCCTCACTCTGCCTAGTCCTCTCCCTCCCCTCTCTCTCCTCGCTCACTTCCTCCCCCACGGTCTGTCGCTCTGATGAATATCACCCAAGTAAATCAGAGATGCACAGGAATCCCTGTCTCCCTCCCTTTCTCTGTTTCTGTGTATGTGCCTTGCGTTTTGGCTCATTATTATGATTCGAGGGCTAGCTTCAGTTCCTAGCCCATTAAATCCCAGCAGCCAGCCTACTGCAGAGACAGAGAGAGAGAGAGAGAGAGAGAGAGAGAGAGAGAGAGAGAGAGAGAGAGAGAGAGAGAGAGAGAGAGAGAGAGAGAGAGAGAGAGAGAGAGAGAGAGAGAGAGAGAGAGAGAGAGAGAGAGAGAGAGAGAGAGAGAGAGAGAGAGAGAGAGAGAGAGAGAGACTCACAAGATGGCCTCCTCATTCTCCTCATGCAGCACACTGTACAGACCAACCTAACCATGGGCCTCTCCTGTCCTCTTGATATCTATAGCGTCCTCTATATCAACCCGTGGTCTCTTGACTCTGTACTAAGACTCTGAAACAGTGCACTATATTCTGATGCCCTTGGACCAAGTCCACTGAACGCTGGATTTAAGGACACGCCCCACCGGTTCCTACAGAGAACACACACGGGCACACAAACACACACTGGATGACCTTGTCGTGTGACCTTTCTACCCAGGCCGCCATCTCAATCTCCATCCCCATTGGGTGGGCAGGGCCAAGGTGAGGGGTAGGGGGGGCATGACCGACTGTAGAGGGGGAGGAGGGAGGAGGGGATATGAGACGTAGGTGTTAGTGCAGTGAGACAGAGAGAGAGCGAGAGAGAGGGGGGAGGTGGGGGGGGTTCATGGTCTCTGATTATGCTATGTTAATGCCATTCACTCTTGGGGAATCAATCCTTCTCTCTCACGCGTACACACACACACGCGCACACACACTGGCACAGCTAGACACACACTGGCACAGCTAGACACACACTGCAGTATTTGCCTTTTCTATTGCGCTTTGCTGATGCTCTGTGAAATCCTGTTTCTCTGAGTGTGGGCTTTTATGAGGGTGAACATGGGTATGGCAGTGAGTGTGCATGTTGGTTTAATATTATGGTATTTGCTTGTGTATCTCTCTCTCTCTCTACTTCTCGCTATCTCTCTCTCCTTCTCTCTCTCTCTCACACTGTATTGTCCCTATCTCTCTCTCTCTCTCTCTCTCTCTCTCTCTCTCTCTCTCTCTCTCTCTCTCTCTCTCTCTCTCTCTCTCTCTCTCTCTCTCTCTCTCTCTCTCTCTCTCTCTCTCTCTCTCTCTCTCTCTATCCCTGTCTCTCTCTCTCGTTCTCCTTCCCTCCCGCCATCTATCTATCCCTCTCTCTCAGGGAGATAGTATGGAGGTCAGACATTAGCAGTGCCATAGCAGATGTCACCAGGCACACAACTACACAGCTCATCAATTATAAAGAGCTGTATCCCTCCTTTCTCCCTTCTCCATTTCTTAACCTCTTCATTCCCCATCCATCTCCCTTCCTCCCTCAAAGCTTCTCTCCCTCTTCTATACTCAGCCATTACTATGTGTGTATTCTGCACATTGAAAATGTCCATTGTAAAGTGTACAAACGTTTTGTTTTGATTCTATTGATTATGATGCCAGGAGAGTTCCCTCCAGTCTACCTCACGTCCTCCTATACACGTCCTCATACCAAACAAAAATATAAATGCAACATGCAACAATTTCACAAGATTTTACTGAGTTACAGTTCATATAAGGAAATCAGTCATTTGAAATAAATAAATTAGGCCCTAATCTATGGATTTCACATGACTGGGCCTATGACCTTCCAGGCCCACCCATGGCTGCGCCCCTGCTCAGTCATGAGAAATCTTTTGCGTTTTTCACCACAAAAGGGCTTCATTACAGACAGAAATGCTCCTCAGTTTCATCAGCTGTCCCGGTGGCTGGTCTAATACAATCAGGTGAAGAAGCCGGATGTTGATGTCCTGGGCTGGCGTGGTTACACTTGGTGTGCGGTTGTGAGGCCAGTTGGACGTACTGCGGAATTCTCTAAAATGACGTTCGAGGCGGCTTATGGAAGCGCAATGAACATTCAGTTCTCTGCCAACAGCTCTGGTGGACATTCCTCCAGTCAGCATGTCAATTGCACGCTCCCTCAAAACTTGAGACATCTGGTGGCATTGTGTCGTGTGACAAAACGGCACATTTTAGAGTGGCCTTTAATTGTCCCCAGCACAAGGTGCACCTGTGTAATGATCCTGCCGTTCAGTCGGCTCCTTGATATGCCACCCCCCCCCCCCCCCCCCACCACACACACCCCTCAGACATCCACCCACGCTTGCCATGGCATGGGATGCGGGATCAGCTGACTAGACCTCAATACACGCTTGAGCGGGTCAGTGTTTGTGTCTGCGCGTTTGCATAAAAGACTTTGTGTGAATGCATGCGCAGCTCTGCATATGGTGGGGGCAGCATGTTTGTTCAACAAAGAGTCAAGGAATTCCCAGGCAGGAGTGTGTGTGTGTGTGTGTGTGTGTGTGTGTGTGTGTGTGTGTGTGTGTGTGTGTGTGTGTGTGTGTGTGTGTGTGTGTGTGTGTGTGTGTGTGTGTGTGTGTGTGTGTGTGTGTGTGTGTGTGTGTGTGTGTGTGTGTAGGGCTAGACGCTCTTTGTCTGTACTCCCCATGCTCTTTCACTTCGTCGTCGTCTTCATCGCCGTCGTCATCATCCTCATCATCTTCCTCCCCTGTAGATCTCTCGCTCCTCTTCACCTCAATGTATCTGAATGCTTCCTATCCCCCCTCCCCCCTCTCCTCCCCCTCTTCTCCCCATCTCCTCCCCCTTCCCTCCCCCTTCCCCCCCCTCCCCCCTTCCTCCCCCTCTCTCCTGGTATTGCGGTGGCATTGGGGTAAAGTGGGACAGAGTGTTGGAGCAGCGATCCAGAAGAGATAGTGAGACAGGACGGTGGTACTCTGACTCTCCTACGCAGCCTCCTCAGTCATCCCCCCCCCCCCCCAAGCACGCTGTCTCTGACCAAGGGGGCCCCATGGCGTCACCTCTGATCTGCTCCACTCTGCTCCACAACATCTGGCTCCATAGCTCCTTTGCCATTCTCCCTCCTCCTCCTCCTCCTCTTCTTCCTTCTCTTCCTCTTCTGGGTCGCTGTCGCCACAACACCCAGCAATAGGGGTGAAGGAGCACCACGGGGAGCGGTCGAATGAGGGAGCGTGAGGAGCCAGACCTTCCCCCTCCGCAGTGCTCTCATCTGACCCCGTGCTCTCTAAGTCACATGTTCCAGTTGTCCTTGGGAGCCTGGGATGTTGTGGTACCACAGTGTAGTACACTATTGATTAGTGTGAGAACTGTGTGTGTGTGTGTGTGTGTGTGTGTGTGTGTGTGTGTATGTGTGTGTGTGTGTGTGTGTGTGTGTGTGTGTGTGTGTGTGTGTGTGTGTGTGTGTGTGTGTGTGTGTGTGCACAGCGCCACACACACATACCGCCTACAGTTGTCAGCCAAGTCACGAGCCGGCCTTGTGTGTCAATGCTTGTCAAACACCCTGCTAAGCTCCTATGACCAGAGTTCAAGTCCAGCCTCTGCTCTGTATAATGCGTCACTATGACACACAATAGACCTGTGTGACATTTGATCGTTGACACACCATTGTTTGTGTCTACGCCACAGAAGAATAAGATTGTGTATGTGTGTGGTGTGTCTGTGTGTGTGTATAATGCATTCGATATGCCCTGTGAGTCTTCTCATGGTTGGCGAGCGTGTCCCCATCCATTATCTATGAGACTGAATAATTAAAGACAAGGCGACACAATGCACTTCATGTTGACAAGCCTGTGTGTGTGTGTGTGTGTGTGTCTGCATTCGCTGTCAAAATGGAATCACGGCCACATGTACATGCAGAGGCCATTAGTGTGTGTGTATAACAGTATAACAATGTGTGTGTGTGTGTGTGTGTGTGTGTGTGTGTGTGTGTGTGTGTGTGTGTGTGTGTGTGTGTGTGTGTGTGTGTGTGTGTGTGTGTGTGTGCATAACAATGTGTGTGTGTGGTGTGTGTGTGTGTGTGTGTGTGTGTGTGTGTGTGTGTGTGTGTGTGTGTGTGTGTGTGTGTGTGTGTGTGTGTGTGTGTGTGTGTGTGTGTGTGTGTGTGTGTGTGTGTGTGTGTGTCTGCATTCGCTGTCAAAATGGAATCACGGCCACATGTACATGCAGAGGCCATTAGTGTGTGTGTATAACAATATGTGTGTGTGTGGTGTGTGTGTGTGTGTGCATAACAATGTGTGTGTGTGCAATCTGAATAGAAGTACTACAGGAAAACATCACACACAAATGTTTATCTCCATTTTGAGAAACAGAGAGGGGGAAGAGGAGAGAGAGAGGGGGAAGAGGAGAGAGAGAGGGGGAAGGAGGGGTACCTGTTTGCTACCTGTTAATCTTCTCCCTCTCCTCATCCTTTGGCATCTGCTATCTTGATCATTGCTTCTCGCTCTCTCTCCCTCCTCCCTTCATAGTGCTGCTGGAATATATATGCTGGTTCTAATTAGGGGTGCTGAAGTGGGGGAAAGGCCTGGAACCATTGCTGAGAGACAAATGGAGGGAATGAGGGAGAAACGGAGGGAGTGAGAGGGGAAAGAGAGATGACGATGTTGACGAGTTCTCTCTCTTGTACTTCCTCCCTTTTTCTTTCGCAGTAATGCATTTTCTCCGTTTCCTTTAGGCCCTATTTGCTTCAGTTCTTTTTTTTTTCTCTTCATGCCTCGAGCGTGAGATCCTCGGTGTGAGACTTCCACGTCGCCTTCCCACAACACAAGGAGAGAGAGAGACAGGATGGAGGATGGAGGGAGAACAGAGAGACTGAGTGGAGAGGGGAGGTAGAGAAAGAGATTGGTGGATGGAGGGAGAACAGAGAGACCGAGTGGAGAAGGGAGGTAGAGAAAGAGATTGGTGGATGGAGGGAGAACAGAGAGACCGAGTGGAGAGGGGAGGTAGAGAAAGAGATTGGTGGGTGCCAGAGGAAGAGAACAGAGTGAGTGAGGGAAAAGGAGGTAGAGAGGGATTTGACAGTGAAGCATTTGACAGTGAAGCATGCCTTTTTAATGAGTGCATTAGTCCTCTACATACCCTCTCTTCCCCTGTCCTCTTCTCCTCGTATCTTTTCTTCTCTCCCCCTCTCCTCCGCTCCCTCCGACCTCTGAGCCACACTAAGACACAATCAGATGAGAGAGAGAGCGAGAGAGAAAGAGAGAGAGAGATGGCTGGATGGATGGATGGAGAGACGGAGAAGCGGAGGATAAGGTCAAGGGGTGGGGATGGAGAATGAACAGACAGAGAAAAGCAGATTTTTATTGTGAAGGAAAGCACATCCGAGTGAGTATACAGAGGTACCGTAGCCTTCAGACAGCCTTCCCTACACATACAAACCTTTACTCAATGATGTCTAGAAAGACCGGAAGACTGTTTGAACCTTAGAGAGGGTGAGAGGGAAATGATTGTCAGTATCCATGCAACATTTTGTTTAAACGCAGTATCAACCATCTCTCAATAATGACACAACGTTTTGTTTCCCCACTGAGAGTTACACATCAGCCCTGGTTCTCCTTCTACTGCTGCTTCCGTTTCAATAGTACTCCACCAAGCTAATAAAGAAAGACTACTCTGAATTTGAATAGAATGAGAATGAGAGAGAGAGAGAGAGAGAGAGAGAGAGAGAGAGAGAGAGAGAGAGAGAGAGAGAGAGAGAGAGAGAGAGAGAGAGAGAGAGAGAGAGAGAGAGAGAGAGAGAGAGAGAGAGAGAGAGAGAGAGAGAGAGAGAGAGAGAGAGAGAGAGAGAGAGAGAGAGAGAGAGAGAGAGAGAGAGAGAGAGAGACATACATGATCAAATACAAATCCTAGAATCAACCATTAAAGACTACCAGAACCCACTGGATTCTCCAATTACCTTGAATGAGTTACAGGACAAAATAAAAACCCTCCAACCCAAAAAGGCCTGTGGTGTTGATGGTATCCTTAATGAAATGATCAAATATACAGACAACAAATTCCAATTGGCTATATTAAAACTCTTTAACATCGTCCTTAGCTCTGGCATCTTCCCCAATATTTGGAACCAAGGACTGATCACCCCAATCCACAAAAGTGGAGACAAATTTGACCCCAATAACTACCGTGGAATATGCGTCAACAGTAACCTTGGGAAAATACTCTGCATTATCATTAACAGCAGACTCGTACATTTCCTCAATGAAAACAATGTACTGAGCAAATGTCAAATTGGCTTTTTACCAAATTACCGTACAACAGACCATGTATTCACCCTACACACCCTAATTGACAACCAAACAAACCAAAACAAAGGCAAAGTCTTCTCATGCTTTGTTGATTTCAAAAAAGCCTTCGACTCAATTTGGCATGAGGGTCTGCTATACAAATTGATGGAAAGTGGTGTTGGGGGTAAAACATACGACATCATAAAATCCATGTACACAAACAACAAGTGTGCGGTTAAAATTGGCAAAAAACACACACATTTCTTCACACAGGGTCGTGGGGTGAGACAGGGATGCAGCTTAAGCCCCACCCTCTTCAACATATATATCAACGAATTGGCGCGGGCACTAGAACAGTCTGCAGCACCCGGTCTCACCCTACTAGAATCCGAAGTCAAATGTCTACTGTTTGCTGATGATCTGGTGCTTCTGTCACCAACCAAGGAGGGCCTACAGCAGCACCTAGATCTTCTGCACAGATTCTGTCAGACCTGGGCCCTGACAGTAAATCTCAGTAAGACCAAAATAATGGTGTTCCAAAAAAGGTCCAGTCGCCAGGACCACAAATTCCATCTAGACACCGTTGCCCTAGAGCACACAAAAAACTATACATACCTCGGCCTAAACATCAGCACCACAGGTAGCTTCCACAGAGCTGTGAACGATCTGAGAGACAAGGCAATAAGGGCATTCTATGCCATCAAAAGGAACATAAATTTCAACATACCAATTAGGATCTGGCTAAAAATACTTGAATCAGTCATAGAGCCCATTGCCCTTTATGGTTGTGAGGTCTGGGGTCCGCTCACCAACCAAGATTTCACAAAATGGGACAAACACCAAATTGAGACTCTGCATGCAGAATTCTGCAAAAACGTAGAACACCAAATAATGCATGCAGAGCAGAATTAGGCCGATACCCACTAATTATCAAAATCCAGAAAAGAGCCGTTAAATTCTACAACCACCTAAAAGGAAGCGATTCCCAAACCTTCCATAACAAAGCCATCACCTACAGAGAGATGAACCTGGAGAAGAGTCCCCTAAGCAAGCTGGTCCTAGGGCTCTGTTCACAAACACAAACACACCCCACAGAGCCCCAGGACAACAGCACAATTAGACCCAACCAAATCATGAGAAAACAAAAAGATAATTACTTGACACATTGGAAAGAATTAACAAAAAAACAGAGCAAACTAGAATGCTATTTGGTCCTAAACAGAGAGTATACAGTGGCAGAATACCTGACCACTGTGACTGACCCAAACTTAAGGAAAGCTTTGACTATGTACAGACTCAGTGAGCATAGCCTTGCTATTGAGAAAGGCCGCCGTAGGCAGACATGGCTCTCAAGAGAAGACAGGCTATGTGCTCACTGCCCACAAAATGAGGTGTAAACTGAGCTGCACTTCCTAACCTCCTGCCCAATGTATGACCATATTAGAGAGACATATTTCCCTCAGATTACACAGATCCACAAAGAATTCGAAAACAAATCCAATTTTGATAAACTCCCATATCTACTGGGTGAAATTCCACAGTGTGCCATCACAGCAGCAAGATTTGTGACCTGTTGCCACAAGAAAAGGGCAACCAGTGAAGAACAAACACCATTGTAAATACAACCCATATTTATGTTTATTTATTTTAACTTGTGTGCTTTAACCATTTGTACATTGTTACAACACTGTATATATATAATATGACATTTGTCATGTCTTTATTGTTTTGAAACTTCTGTATGTGTAATGTTTACTGTTAATTTTTATTGTTTATTTCACTTTTGTATATTATCTACCTCACTTGCTTTGGCAATGTTAACACATGTTTCCCATGCCAATAAAGCCCCTTGAATTGAATTGAGAGAGAGAGAGAGAGAGAGAGAGAGAGAGAGAGAGAGAGAGAGAGAGAGAGAGAGAGAGAGAGAGAGAGAGAGAGAGAGAGAGAGAGAGAGAGAGAGAGAGAGAGAGAGAGAGAGAGAGAGAGAGAGAGAGAGAGAGAGAGAGAGAGAGAGAGAGAGAGATATTCCCCATTGGCAGACACATGCTTAATTCTTCTCAGCCTAAAAAGACCAGATCGGAAAATAAAAAGCTGATGACAAGAGAGGGGAGGGAGAGAGCAGTATTGATTCCACACTCTGGGAATCACACTAAAGCTCTATTCATTTCTATTTCTATGTGCCATTGTACTAGCACTGTTAAACATAGCAGGTATAGGAGGGCAGCCAGGTATAGGAGGGCAGCCAGGTATAATATGACATTTGTCATGTCTTTATTGTTTTGAAACTTCTGTATGTGTAATGTTTACTGTTAATTTTTATTGTTTATTTCACTTTTGTATATTATCTACCTCACTTGCTTTGGCAATGTTAACACATGTTTCCCATGCCAATAAAGCCCCTTGAATTGAATTGAATTGAATTGAGAGAGAGAGAGAGAGAGAGAGAGAGAGAGAGAGAGAGAGAGAGAGAGAGAGAGAGAGAGAGAGAGATATTCCCCATTGGCAGACACATGCTTAATTCTTCTCAGCCAAAAGACCAGATCGGAAAATAAAAAGCTGATGACAAGAGAGGGGAGGGAGAGAGCAGTATTGATTCCACACTCTGGGAATCACACTAAAGCTCTATTCATTTCTATTTCTATGTGCCATTGTACTAGCACTGTTAAACATAG
>NC_092107.1:17238069-17293069 GCF_045679555.1 Salvelinus alpinus
GAGGTGCACATTATCCTGTAAGACTTAATACCCAGGTTGGAACTAAAGGGCAGGCCCGCAATTACAGCCTTCACGGCCTAGCACTCAGCACGACAACAGTTAGCCACACCACACACACACACACACACACACACACACACACACACACACACACACACACACACACACACACACACACACACACACACATCTATACGGTATTACTAAAGGACACACACAGGTAAATATGTGATATTAAGCCATTTACGTTTTTTTATGAACACTCATAGTTGACAACGGTATACAGTGTGTGTGTGTGTGTGTGTGTGTGTGTGTGTGTGTGTGTGTGTGTGTGTGTGTGTGTGTGTGTGTGTGTGTGTGTGTGTGTGTGTGTGTGTGTGTGTGTGTGTGTGTGTGTGTGTGTGTGTGTATGACTGGTGGGTATAATCCAGCGTCTATGAGATAGTTGAATGTTGTGTGAATGTTGATATGAGGTTGTCGTCAGTTTTGAAGGCAGGAAGGAACAGGTGATCCCGCTGCAGTGCCGTCTGAGTCTTGTTAGAGTGATGGAGTGTGTGTGTGTGTGTGTGTGTGTGTGTGTGTGTGTGTGTGTGTGTGTGTGTGTGTGTGTGTGTGTGTGTGTGCACGTGCGTGTGTGGCGGGGAGCCAGCCCTGTCGTCTCTGCTTTAATAAATCTCATTTGGATGGAGCTGTGGAGCCATAAAGTGCATCGATCGCCATCCCTCACACTGCCGCTGCCAGGACACACACACTAATGCACACGCGCTTATACACTCTCTCCTCACACACACACACACACTCCTTTATAAACTCACAGACACAAAAATTGAAGACCAAGTATGCCAGGCAAAATAACAGACATAAAACTCATGTCTTTGAATTTATTAGGGTCACTGTGCCCTGGCCAGATGCCGACCAATTGCTATAGGGACTTCCCCTCACAGCTAGTGTGTGTGGTGTGTAAGTGTACCCTGAAATAAAACATTTCCCTCCTACTTTCTCATGCATGTACGACATGTAAACATTCCCCGAGTCCTTGAGAACACAGCTGTTAACAAACAAGAACCAATCTGAAAACACACTCCCCTTGATACACTCTAAAACAAAACAGGCACGCGCACACACACACACACACACACACACACACACACACACACACACACACACACACACACACACACACACACACACACACACACACACACACACACACACACACACACACACACACACACACACCTCTCTCCAAGCGAGCCAGTGGAGAACAGGCAGATGAACGTTAACAGACGAGTGTAAAAGGGCTGAACACTGAAATCCACTCTGTGTGTCTGTGGGCTTCATGTTGGATCCGGGCCTTATCGACATGAGGATAAATCAGGGGCAGGCTAAGGCACTCACTGATGTGAAATGAAGATGACACTAATATACTGTTACAATAACACAACCCCTGAAATATTAACACATAACCTCTCTCTGTCTCTCTGTCTCTCTGTCTCTCTGTCTCTCTGTCTCTCTGTCTCTCTGTCTCTCTGTCTCTCTCTCTCTCTCTCTCTCTCTCTCTCTCTCTCTCTCTCTCTCTCTCTCTCGTCATTAGATGAACAGCATTTGATAGCTGCTCTCTTAAATGCTCCTGTGTGTTCAATCAGTCAATCAGGGACTGTTGTTGGGTTGGGTTGACCTGACACTGTTTTGGACACATGGACCGACGTTCTCCTCTTCTCGTCTACAGGGAACCGTTTCTTCCTGACGTCGTTCGGGGCCCTGTACATATCAGAGGTCCAGAAGGAAGATGCCCTGTCCACCTACCGCTGCATCACCAAGCACAAATACAGTGGAGAGACTCGCCAGAGCAATGGAGCCAGGCTGTCTGTTATGGGTGAGAGAGAGCGAGAGAGAGAGAGTGTGTGTGTGTTGGGGGGGGGGGGGTGTATGTGTGTGGGTGGGTGTGTGTGTTTGTCTCTTGGGCCAATACCGTCTTACAGTGCATGGGTTATTGTTATCCTTGTCTTCATAGTACAGAGTTTGGAGTCAATATCAGCATGATCAATATCGGTATTGCTAACCCCCTTCCCCTCCCCCCAGACCCTACGGAGTCCACCCCCTCAGTGTTGGACAGTTTCCAGTCCGGCGAGGTCCAAGTGGGACGTAATGTGGAGCTTCCCTGCATCGCCTCGGGCTACCCCAACCCCACCATCCGCTGGCTGAAGGACGGGCGCCCTCTGCCCGCCGACTCGCGCTGGACGCGCCGCCTCACAGGCCTGACGGTCAGCGACCTGCGCCTGGACGACAGCGGCAACTACATCTGCGAGGTCACCAACAGCTTCGGCTCTAAAGAGGTGACCGGTCATCTCAACGTCATCGGTGAGTCACGGGTCACACGTCCCTGTGCTGGTTCCTGGGTTCGTTCACCCAAAGTCACAGGAACAGTTTGTTGTTTGGGACGAAGGCGTGTAGATGTGTCCCTATGCACATTATGGCCTAATGCAGAGGTCCCTCAGAATATGAACTCATCTTGATTTTTCCCCCCAGAGCGACTTACGGTTAGTTAGTGTCGTCCGTCTTTAGGTCGTTCGGCAGGACAATCGCACGTCACAGTCATTGTAGAACGCTTGACACGTTTAACATATTTGTTTGCGCATGTTATCGTGATGTGTTTTCGGTTGACTTTTCGGTTTGGTGGGTTTCGGCGCGTTATCCAGTATCAGAGGATGCTTCGTGTGCAGGTTTCGGTTTAGCCTGGATGCTATTGACCCCAGAGCCGTAGTCATATACTATGTATGAGGATGTTGTGTACCGGCCGTCTGGGACCAGCTGTCGTCCTGCAGCTCCGTCCCGTGACTGAACATAACCACATGTACATGTAGAATGGAGCCACCACCTTCTCTCAACCGCGGAGAACTGTTGCACATTCAGCCGCTGCGTTCCTCCCACCGCTGTCACCTCTCATGACCGATCGCCTCGCCCCCCCCTCTACCTGACAGAGGTGTTTACGCAAGGAGAGAGAGAGACAGGGAGAGAGAGAGGGATTGATAGGGAGGAGAGGAGGAGATGAGGGGATCGTTTAAGCTCTGTCGGCTGTGTCCTGGACCTCTGTCAGCTTCGCCGCAGACCCTCTCTGAGATGAGTTTGATCCTGATCTCCTGGGACACCTCGCTCCCCTTCCTGCCCGCTCCACTCCGGTCCTCTCGGAGCCCCTGCCGAGCGTGGCCGTGGTGACAGGAGGGGACACTGGTTGTTCCGGGGCGCAGCTTCCCCTGTGTGTCACGGGGGGGGGTTATTGTTTTGGGGAAGAGAGATCTGGGAAGACCACACAGACACACATGGGATGGAGGGAGGGAGGGAGGGAGGGAGGGAGGGAGGGAGGGAGGGGGGGAGGGAGGGAGGGAGGGAGGGAGGGAGGGAGGGAGGGAGGGGATGTTGGTCCGTTTGGCCGTAGGGCACATCATGGTGAACTCACACAAAACCTACCTGACAGGGCAGGGGAGGTGGGATACTCATATACACACACACACACCACACACACACACACACACAGTAGTCCCCAGCGCATAACACCAGCTGCCTTATTGCTCATTGACATTTTCACTCCCTCTCTGTCTCTCTGTCTCAGTTTCTCTGGGTGTCTCATATTCACAGACACCCATGTCTCTCTCTCTCTCTCTCTCTCTCTCTCTCTCTCTCTCTCTCTCTCTCTCTCTCTCTCTCTCTCTCTCTCTCTCTCTCTCTCTCTCTCTCTCTCTCTCTCTCTCTCTCTCTCTCTCTCTCTCTCTCTCTCTCTCTATCCCTCTCTCTCTCACCCCTGCACATCATGAACATATATATTATGCTCGGACAAGTAAATGTGGACCCCGTGCACGCACACACCCGAGCTCTGTGATTTTGAAGCTGAAGAGATCTTCAGTCTACCACCCTCTCCTTCTCTCTACCTCTCTGCAGAGGGCATGTCTACCCCCTCTCCTTCTTTCTACCTCTCTGCAGAGGGCATGTCTACCTCCCTCTCATTCTCTCTACCTCTCTGCAGAGGGCATGTCTACCCCCCTCTCCTTCTCTCTACCTCTCAGCAGAGGGCATGTCTACCCCCTCTCCTTCTCTCTACCTCTCTGCAGAGGGCATGTCTACCCCCTCTCCTTCTTACTACCTCTCAGCAGAGGGCATGTCTACCACCCTCTCCTTCTCTCTACCTCTCTGCAGAGGGCATGTCTACCTCCCTCTCATTCTCTCTACCTCTCTGCAGAGGGCATGTCTACCCCCCTCTCCTTCTCTCTACCTCTCAGCAGAGGGCATGTCTACCCCCTCTCCTTCTCTCTACCTCTCTGCAGAGGGCATGTCTACTCCCCTCTCCTTCTCTCTACCTCTCAGCAGAGGGCATGTCTACCCCCTCTCCTTCTCTCTACCTCTCTGCAGAGGGCATGTCTACCCCCCTCTCCTTCTCTCTACCTCTCAGCAGAGGGCATGTCTACCCCCTCTCCTTCTCTCTACCTCTCAGCAGAGGGCATGTCTACCCCCTTTCCTTCTCTCTACCTCTCAGCAGAGGGCATGTCTACCCCCTGTCCTTCTCTCTACCTCTCTGCAGAGGGCATGTCTACCCCCTCTCCTTCTTTCTACCTCTCAGCAGAGGGCATGTCTACCCCCCTCTCCTTCTCTCTACCTCTCAGCAGAGGGCATGTCTACCCCCTGTCCTTCTCTCTACCTCTCTGCAGAGGGCATGTCTACCACCTCTCCTTCTTTCTACCTCTCAGCAGAGGGCATGTCTACCCCCTCTCCTTCTTTCTACCTCTCAGCAGAGGGCATGTCTACCCCCTGTCCTTCTCTCTACCTCTCTGCAGAGGGCATGTCTACCCCCTCTCCTTCTTTCTACCTCTCTGCAGAGGGCATGTCTACCCCCCTCTCCTTCTCTCTACCTCTCAGCAGAGGGCATGTCTACCCCCTCTCCTTCTCTCTACCTCTCTGCAGAGGGCATGTCTAACCCCCCCCTCCTTCTCTCTACCTCTCTGCAGAGGGCATGTCTACCCCCTCTCCTTCTCTCTACCTCTCAGCAGAGGGCATGTCTACCCCCCTGTCCTTCTCTCTACCTCTCAGCAGAGGGCATGTCTACCCCCCTCTCCTTCTCTCTACCTCTCAGCAGAGGGCATGTCTACCCCCTCTCCTTCTCTCTACCTCTCTGCAGAGAGCATGTCTACCCCCCTCTCCTTCTCTCTACCTCTCTGCAGAGAGCATGTCTACCCCCCTGTCCTTCTTTCTACCTCTCAGCAGAGGGCATGTCTACCCCCTCTCCTTCTCTCTACCTCTCAGCAGAGGGCATGTCTACCCCCTCTCCTTCTCTCTACCTCTCTGCAGAGGGCATGTCTACCCCCTCTCCTTCTTACTACCTCTCAGCAGAGGGCATGTCTACCACCCTCTCCTTCTCTCTACCTCTCTGCAGAGGGCATGTCTACCTCCCTCTCATTCTCTCTACCTCTCTGCAGAGGGCATGTCTACCCCCCTCTCCTTCTCTCTACCTCTCAGCAGAGGGCATGTCTACCCCCTCTCCTTCTCTCTACCTCTCTGCAGAGGGCATGTCTACTCCCCTCTCCTTCTCTCTACCTCTCAGCAGAGGGCATGTCTACCCCCTCTCCTTCTCTCTACCTCTCTGCAGAGGGCATGTCTACCCCCCTCTCCTTCTCTCTACCTCTCAGCAGAGGGCATGTCTACCCCCTCTCCTTCTCTCTACCTCTCAGCAGAGGGCATGTCTACCCCCTTTCCTTCTCTCTACCTCTCAGCAGAGGGCATGTCTACCCCCTGTCCTTCTCTCTACCTCTCTGCAGAGGGCATGTCTACCCCCTCTCCTTCTTTCTACCTCTCAGCAGAGGGCATGTCTACCCCCCTCTCCTTCTCTCTACCTCTCAGCAGAGGGCATGTCTACCCCCTGTCCTTCTCTCTACCTCTCTGCAGAGGGCATGTCTACCACCTCTCCTTCTTTCTACCTCTCAGCAGAGGGCATGTCTACCCCCTCTCCTTCTTTCTACCTCTCAGCAGAGGGCATGTCTACCCCCTGTCCTTCTCTCTACCTCTCTGCAGAGGGCATGTCTACCCCCTCTCCTTCTTTCTACCTCTCTGCAGAGGGCATGTCTACCCCCCTCTCCTTCTCTCTACCTCTCAGCAGAGGGCATGTCTACCCCCTCTCCTTCTCTCTACCTCTCTGCAGAGGGCATGTCTAACCCCCCCCTCCTTCTCTCTACCTCTCTGCAGAGGGCATGTCTACCCCCTCTCCTTCTCTCTACCTCTCAGCAGAGGGCATGTCTACCCCCCTGTCCTTCTCTCTACCTCTCAGCAGAGGGCATGTCTACCCCCCTCTCCTTCTCTCTACCTCTCAGCAGAGGGCATGTCTACCCCCTCTCCTTCTCTCTACCTCTCTGCAGAGAGCATGTCTACCCCCCTCTCCTTCTCTCTACCTCTCTGCAGAGAGCATGTCTACCCCCCTGTCCTTCTTTCTACCTCTCAGCAGAGGGCATGTCTACCCCCTCTCCTTCTCTCTACCTCTCAGCAGAGGGCATGTCTACCCCCTCTCCTTCTCTCTACCTCTCAGCAGAGGGCATGTCTACCCCCCTCTCCTTCTTTCTACCTCTCAGCAGAGGGCATGTCTACCCCCTCTCCTTCTCTCTACCTCTCTGCAGAGGGCATGTCTACCCCCCTCTCCTTCTCTCTACCTCTCAGCAGAGGGCATGTCTACCCCCCTCTCCTTCTTTCTACCTCTCAGCAGAGGGCATGTCTACCCCCTCTCCTTCTCTCTACCTCTCTGCAGAGAGCATGTCTACCCCCCTCTCCTTCTCTCTACCTCTCTGCAGAGAGCATGTCTACCCCCCTCTCCTTCTCTCTACCTCTCAGCAGAGGGCATGTCTACCCCCCTCTCCTTCTTTCTACCTCTCAGCAGAGGGCATGTCTACCCCCTCTCCTTCTCTCTACCTCTCAGCAGAGGGCATGTCTACCCCCTCTCCTTCTCTCTACCTCTCAGCAGAGGGCATGTCTACCCCCCTCTCCTTCTCTCTACCTCTCAGCAGAGGGCATGTCTACCCCCCTCTCCTTCTCTCTACCTCTCTGCAGAGAGCATGTCTACCCCCCTCTCCTTCTCTCTACCTCTCTGCAGAGGGCATGTCTACCCCCTCTCCTTCTCTCTACCTCTCAGCAGAGGGCATGTCTACCCCCTCTCCTTCTCTCTACCTCTCAGCAGAGGGCATGTCTACCCCCATGTCCTTCTCTCTACCTCTCTGCAGAGGGCATGTCTACCCCCTCTCCTTCTCTCTTCCTCTCTGCAGAGGGCATGTCTACCCCCTCTCCTTCTTTCTACCTCTCAGCAGAGGGCATGTCTACCCCCCTGTCCTTCTCTCTACCTCTCTGCAGAGGGCATGTCTACCCCCCTCTCCTTCTCTCTACCTCTCTGCAGAGGGCATGTCTACCCCCTCTCCTTCTCTCTACCTCTCAGCAGAGGGCATGTCTACCCCCCTGTCCTTCTCTCTACCTCTCAGCAGAGGGCATGTCTACCCCCCTGTCCTTCTCTCTACCTCTCAGCAGAGGGCATGTCTACCCCCCTGTCCTTCTCTCTACCTCTCAGCAGAGGGCATGTCTACCCCCCTGTCCTTCTCTCTTCCTCTCAGCAGAGGGCATGTCTACCCCCTCTCCTTCTCTCTACCTCTCAGCAGAGGGCATGTCTACCCCCCTGTCCTTCTCTCTACCTCTCAGCAGAGGGCATGTCTACCCCCTCTCCTTCTCTCTACCTCTCAGCAGAGGGCATGTCTACCCCCCTCTCCTTCTCTCTACCTCTCAGCAGAGGGCATGTCTACCCCCTCTCCTTCTCTCTTCCTCTCAGCAGAGGGCATGTCTACCCCCTCTCCTTCTCTCTACCTCTCAGCAGAGGGCATGTCTACCCCCCTGTCCTTCTCTCTACCTCTCAGCAGAGGGCATGTCTACCCCCTCTCCTTCTCTCTACCTCTCAGCAGAGGGCATGTCTACCCCCCTCTCCTTCTCTCTACCTCTCAGCAGAGGGCATGTCTACCCCCCTGTCCTTCTCTCTACCTCTCAGCAGAGGGCATGTCTACCCCCCTCTCCTTCTCTCTACCTCTCAGCAGAGGGCATGTCTACCCCCCTGTCCTTCTCTCTACCTCTCAGCAGAGGGCATGTCTACCCCCCTCTCCTTATTTCTACCTCTCAGCAGAGGGCATGTCTACCCCCCTGTCCTTCTCTCTACCTCTCTGCAGAGGGCATGTCTACCCCCCTCTCCTTCTCTCTACCTCTCTGCAGAGGGCATGTCTACCCCCTCTCCTTCTCTCTACCTCTCAGCAGAGGGCATGTCTACCCCCCTGTCCTTCTCTCTACCTCTCAGCAGAGGGCATGTCTACCCCCTCTCCTTCTCTCTACCTCTCTGCAGAGGGCATGTCTACTCCCCTGTCCTTCTCTCTACCTCTCAGCAGAGGGCATGTCTACCCCCTCTCCTTCTCTCTACCTCTCTGCAGAGGGCATGTCTACCCCCCTGTCCTTCTCTCTACCTCTCAGCAGAGGGCATGTCTACCCCCTCTCCTTCTTTCTACCTCTCAGCAGAGGGCATGTCTACCCCCCTGTCCTTCTCTCTACCTCTCAGCAGAGGGCATGTCTACCCCCCTCTCCTTCTTTCTACCTCTCTGCAGAGGGCATGTCTACCCCCCTGTCCTTCTCTCTACCTCTCAGCAGAGGGCATGTCTACCCCCCTCTCCTTCTTTCTACCTCTCTGCAGAGGGCATGTCTACCCCCCTGTCCTTCTCTCTACCTCTCAGCAGAGGGCATGTCTACTCCCCTCTCCTTCTCTCTACCTCTCAGCAGAGGGCATGTCTACCCCCTCTCCTTCTCTCTACCTCTCAGCAGAGGGCATGTCTACCCCCTCTCCTTCTCTCTACCTCTCAGCAGAGGGCATGTCTACCCCCTCTCCTTCTCTCTACCTCTCAGCAGAGGGCATGTCTACCCCCCTCTCCTTCTTTCTACCTCTCTGCAGAGGGCATGTCTACCCCCTCTCCTTCTCTCTACCTCTCAGCAGAGGGCATGTCTACCCCCTCTCCTTCTCTCTACCTCTCAGCAGAGGGCATGTCTACCCCCTCTCCTTCTCTCTACCTCTCAGCAGAGGGCATGTCTACCCCCTCTCCTTCTCTCTACCTCTCAGCAGAGGGCATGTCTACCCCCTCTCCTTCTCTCTACCTCTCAGCAGAGGGCATGTCTACCCCCCTCTCCTTCTCTCTACCTCTCAGCAGAGGGCATGTCTACCCCCTCTCCTTCTCTCTACCTCTCAGCAGAGGGCATGTCTACCCCCTCTCCTTCTCTCTACCTCTCTGCAGAGGGCATGTCTACCCCCTCTCCTTCTCTTTACCTCTCTGCAGAGGGCATGTCTACCCCCTCTCCTTCTCTCTACCTCTCAGCAGAGGGCATGTCTACCCCCCTCTCCTTCTCTCTACCTCTCAGCAGAGGGCATGTCTACCCCCCTCTCCTTCTCTCTACCTCTCTGTAGAGGGCATGTCTACCCCCTCTCCTTCTCTCTTCCTCTCTGCGGAGGGCATGTCTACCCCCCTTTCCTTCTCTCTACCTCTCTGCAGAGGGCATGTCTACCCCCTCTCCTTCTCTTTACCTCTCTGCAGAGGGCATGTCTACGACCTCTCCTTCTCTCTACCTCTCAGCAGAGGGCATGTCTACCCCCTCTCCTTCTCTCTACCTCTCTGCAGAGGGCATGTCTATCCCCTCTCCTTCTCTCTACCTCTCAGCAGAGGGCATGTCTACCCCCTCTCCTTCTCTCTACCTCTCTGCAGAGGGCATGTCTACCCCCTCTCCTTCTCTCTACCTCTCTGCAGAGGGCATGTCTACCCCCTCTCCTTCTCTCTACCTCTCTGCAGAGGGCATGTCTACCCCCTCTCCTTCTCTCTACCTCTCAGCAGAGGGCATGTCTACCCCCTCTCCTTCTCTCTACCTCTCAGCAGAGGGCATGTCTACCCCCTCTCCTTCTCTCTACCTCTCAGCAGAGGGCATGTCTACCCCCCTCTCCTTCTTTCTACCTCTCTGCAGAGGGCATGTCTACCCCCTCTCCTTCTCTCTACCTCTCAGCAGAGGGCATGTCTACCCCCTCTCCTTCTCTCTACCTCTCAGCAGAGGGCATGTCTACCCCCTCTCCTTCTCTCTACCTCTCAGCAGAGGGCATGTCTACCCCCTCTCCTTCTCTCTACCTCTCAGCAGAGGGCATGTCTACCCCCTCTCCTTCTCTCTACCTCTCAGCAGAGGGCATGTCTACCCCCCTCTCCTTCTCTCTACCTCTCAGCAGAGGGCATGTCTACCCCCTCTCCTTCTCTCTACCTCTCAGCAGAGGGCATGTCTACCCCCTCTCCTTCTCTCTACCTCTCTGCAGAGGGCATGTCTACCCCCTCTCCTTCTCTTTACCTCTCTGCAGAGGGCATGTCTACCCCCTCTCCTTCTCTCTACCTCTCAGCAGAGGGCATGTCTACCCCCCTCTCCTTCTCTCTACCTCTCAGCAGAGGGCATGTCTACCCCCCTCTCCTTCTCTCTACCTCTCTGTAGAGGGCATGTCTACCCCCTCTCCTTCTCTCTTCCTCTCTGCGGAGGGCATGTCTACCCCCCTTTCCTTCTCTCTACCTCTCTGCAGAGGGCATGTCTACCCCCTCTCCTTCTCTTTACCTCTCTGCAGAGGGCATGTCTACGACCTCTCCTTCTCTCTACCTCTCAGCAGAGGGCATGTCTACCCCCTCTCCTTCTCTCTACCTCTCTGCAGAGGGCATGTCTATCCCCTCTCCTTCTCTCTACCTCTCAGCAGAGGGCATGTCTACCCCCTCTCCTTCTCTCTACCTCTCTGCAGAGGGCATGTCTACCCCCTCTCCTTCTCTCTACCTCTCTGCAGAGGGCATGTCTACCCCCTCTCCTTCTCTCTACCTCTCTGCAGAGGGCATGTCTACCCCCTCTCCTTCTCTCTACCTCTCAGCAGAGGGCATGTCTACCCCCTCTCCTTCTCTCTACCTCTCTGCAGAGGGCATGTCTACCCCCCTCTCCTTCTCTCTACCTCTCAGCAGAGGGCATGTCTACACCCTCTCCTTCTCTCTACCTCTCTGCAGAGGGCATGTCTACCCCCTCTCCTTCTCTCTACCTCTCTGCAGAGGGCATGTCTACACCCTCTCCTTCTCTCTACCTCTCTGCAGAGGGCATGTCTACACCCTCTCCTTCTCTCTACCTCTCTGCAGAGGGCATGTATACACCCTCTCCTTCTCTCTACCTCTCTGCAGAGGGCATGTCTACCCCCTCTCCTTCTCTCTACCTCTCAGCAGAGGGCATGTCTACTCCCCTCTCCTTCTCTCTACCTCTCAGCAGAGGGCATGTCTACCCCCTTTCCTTCTCTCTACCTCTCTGCAGAGGGCGTGTCTACTCCCCTCTCCTTCTCTCTACCTCTCTGCAGAGGGCATGTCTACCCCCTTTCCTTCTCTCTACCTCTCTGCAGAGGGCATGTCTACCCCCTTTCCTTCTCTCTAACTCTCTGCAGAGGGCATGTCTACCCCCTCTCCTTCTCTCTACCTCTCTGCAGAGGGCATGTCTACCCCCTCTCCTTCTCTCTACCTCTCAGCAGAGGGCATGTCTACCCCCTCTCCTTCTCTCTACCTCTCAGCAGAGGGCATGTCTACCCCCTCTCCTTCTCTCTACCTCTCAGCAGAGGGCATGTCTACCCCCTCTCCTTCTCTCTACCTCTCAGCAGAGGGCATGTCTACCCCCTCTCCTTCTCTCTTCCTCTCTGCGGAGGGCATGTCTACCCCCCTTTCCTTCTCTCTACCTCTCTGCAGAGGGCATGTCTACCCCCTCTCCTTCTCTTTACCTCTCTGCAGAGGGCATGTCTACCCCCTCTCCTTCTCTCTACCTCTCAGCAGAGGGCATGTCTACCCCCCTCTCCTTCTCTCTACCTCTCTGCAGAGGGCATGTCTATCCCCTCTCCTTCTCTCTACCTCTCAGCAGAGGGCATGTCTACCCCCTCTCCTTCTCTCTACCTCTCTGCAGAGGGCATGTCTACCCCCTCTCCTTCTCTCTACCTCTCTGCAGAGGGCATGTCTACCCCCTCTCCTTCTCTCTACCTCTCTGCAGAGGGCATGTCTACCCCCTCTCCTTCTCTCTACCTCTCAGCAGAGGGCATGTCTACCCCCTCTCCTTCTCTCTACCTCTCTGCAGAGGGCATGTCTACCCCCCTCTCCTTCTCTCTACCTCTCAGCAGAGGGCATGTCTACACCCTCTCCTTCTCTCTACCTCTCTGCAGAGGGCATGTCTACCCCCTCTCCTTCTCTCTACCTCTCTGCAGAGGGCATGTCTACACCCTCTCCTTCTCTCTACCTCTCTGCAGAGGGCATGTCTACACCCTCTCCTTCTCTCTACCTCTCTGCAGAGGGCATGTATACACCCTCTCCTTCTCTCTACCTCTCTGCAGAGGGCATGTCTACCCCCTCTCCTTCTCTCTACCTCTCAGCAGAGGGCATGTCTACTCCCCTCTCCTTCTCTCTACCTCTCAGCAGAGGGCATGTCTACCCCCTTTCCTTCTCTCTACCTCTCTGCAGAGGGCGTGTCTACTCCCCTCTCCTTCTCTCTACCTCTCTGTAGAGGGCATGTCTACCCCCTTTCCTTCTCTCTACCTCTCTGCAGAGGGCATGTCTACCCCCTTTCCTTCTCTCTAACTCTCTGCAGAGGGCATGTCTACCCCCTCTCCTTCTCTCTACCTCTCTGCAGAGGGCATGTCTACCCCCTCTCCTTCTCTCTACCTCTCAGCAGAGGGCATGTCTACCCCCTCTCCTTCTCTCTACCTCTCAGCAGAGGGCATGTCTACCCCCTCTCCTTCTCTCTACCTCTCAGCAGAGGGCATGTCTACCCCCTCTCCTTCTCTCTACCTCTCAGCAGAGGGCATGTCTACCCCCTCTCCTTCTCTCTTCCTCTCTGCAGAGGGCATGTCTACCCCCTCTCCTTCTCTTTACCTCTCTGCAGAGGGCATGTCTACCCCCTCTCCTTCTCTCTACCTCTCAGCAGAGGGCATGTCTACCCCCCTCTCCTTCTCTCTACCTCTCTGCAGAGGGCATGTCTATCCCCTCTCCTTCTCTCTACCTCTCAGCAGAGGGCATGTCTACCCCCTCTCCTTCTCTCTACCTCTCTGCAGAGGGCATGTCTACCCCCTCTCCTTCTCTTTACCTCTCTGCAGAGGGCATGTCTACCCCCTCTCCTTCTCTCTACCTCTCAGCAGAGGGCATGTCTACCCCCTCTCCTTCTCTCTACCTCTCTGCAGAGGGCATGTCTACCCCCCTCTCCTTCTCTCTACCTCTCTGCAGAGGGCATGTCTACCCCCTCTCCTTCTCTCTACCTCTCTGCAGAGGGCATGTCTACCCCCTCTCCTTCTCTCTACCTCTCTGCAGAGGGCATGTCTACCCCCTCTCCTTCTCTCTACCTCTCAGCAGAGGGCATGTCTACCCCCTCTCCTTCTCTCTACCTCTCTGCAGAGGGCATGTCTACCCCCCTCTCCTTCTCTCTACCTCTCAGCAGAGGGCATGTCTACACCCTCTCCTTCTCTCTACCTCTCTGCAGAGGGCATGTCTACCCCCTCTCCTTCTCTCTACCTCTCAGCAGAGGGCATGTCTACACCCTCTCCTTCTCTCTACCTCTCTGCAGAGGGCATGTCTACCCCCTCTCCTTCTCTCTACCTCTCAGCAGAGGGCATGTCTCCCCCCTTTCCTTCTCTCTACCTCTCTGCAGAGGGCATGTCTACCCCCTTTCCTTCTCTCTAACTCTCTGCAGAGGGCATGTCTACCCCCTCTCCTTCTCTCTACCTCTCTGCAGAGGGCATGTCTACCCCCTCTCCTTCTCTCTACCTCTCAGCAGAGGGCATGTCTACCACCTCTCCTTCTCTCTACCTCTCTGCAGAGGGCATGTCTACCCCCTTTCCTTCTCTCTAACTCTCTGCAGAGGGCATGTCTACCCCCTCTCCTTCTCTCTACCTCTCTGCATAGGGCATGTCTACCCCCTCTCCTTCTCTCTACCTCTCAGCAGAGGGCATGTCTACCACCTCTCCTTCTCTCTACCTCTCTGCAGAGGGCATGTCTACCACCTCTCCTTCTCTCTACCTCTCTGCAGAGGGCATGTCCTCCCCCTCTCCTTCTCTCTACCTCTCTGCAGAGGGCATGTCTACCCCCTCTCCTTCTCTCTACCTCTCTGCAGAGGGCATGTCTACCCCCTCTCCTTCTCTCTTCCTCTCTGCAGAGGGCATGTCTACCCCCCTCTCCTTCTCTCTACCTCTCTGCAGAGGGCATGTCTACCCCCTCTCCTTCTCTCTACCTCTCAGCAGAGGCCATGTCTACCCCCTCTCCTTCTCTCTACCTCTCAGCAGAGGGCATGTCTACCCCCCTCTCCTTCTCTCTACCTCTCTGCAGAGGGCATGTCTACCCTTCTCTCTACCTCTCTGCAGAGGGCATGTCTACCCCCTCTCCTTCTCTCTACCTCTCAGCAGAGGGCATGTATACCCCCTCTCCTTCTCTCTACCTCTCTGCAGAGGGCATGTCTACCCTTCTCTCTACCTCTCTGCAGAGGGCATGTCTACACCCTCTCCTTCTCTGTACCTCTCAGCAGAGGGCATGTCTACCCCCCTCTCCTTCTCTCTACCTCTTAGCAGAGGGCATGTCTACACCCTCTCCTTCTCTCTACCTCTCTGCAGAGGGCATGTCTACCCCCTCTCCTTCTCTCTACCTCTCTGCAGAGGGCATGTCTACACCCTCTCCTTCTCTCTACCTCTCTGCAGAGGGCATGTCTACACCCTCTCCTTCTCTCTACCTCTCTGCAGAGGGCATGTCTACACCCTCTCCTTCTCTTTACCTCTCTGCAGAGGGCATGTCTACCCCCTCTCCTTCTCTCTACCTCTCAGCAGAGGGCATGTCTACTCCCCTCTCCTTCTCTCTACCTCTCAGCAGAGGGCATGTCTACCCCCTTTCCTTCTCTCTACCTCTCTGCAGAGGGCGTGTCTACTCCCCTCTCCTTCTCTCTACCTCTCTGCAGAGGGCATGTCTACCCCCTTTCCTTCTCTCTACCTCTCTGCAGAGGGCATGTCTACCCCCTTTCCTTCTCTCTAACTCTCTGCAGAGGGCATGTCTACCCCCTCTCCTTCTCTCTACCTCTCTGCAGAGGGCATGTCTACCCCCTCTCCTTCTCTCTACCTCTCAGCAGAGGGCATGTCTACCACCTCTCCTTCTCTCTACCTCTCTGCAGAGGGCATGTCTACCCCCTTTCCTTCTCTCTAACTCTCTGCAGAGGGCATGTCTACCCCCTCTCCTTCTCTCTACCTCTCTGCAGAGGGCATGTCTACCCCCTCTCCTTCTCTCTACCTCTCAGCAGAGGGCATGTCTACCACCTCTCCTTCTCTCTACCTCTCTGCAGAGGGCATGTCTACCACCTCTCCTTCTCTCTACCTCTCTGCAGAGGGCATGTCTACCCCCTCTCCTTCTCTCTACCTCTCTGCAGAGGGCATGTCTACCCCCTCTCCTTCTCTCTACCTCTCTGCAGAGGGCATGTCCTCCCCCTCTCCTTCTCTCTACCTCTCTGCAGAGGGCATGTCTACCCCCTCTCCTTCTCTCTTCCTCTCTGCAGAGGGCATGTCTACCCCCCTCTCCTTCTCTCTACCTCTCTGCAGAGGGCATGTCTACCCCCTCTCCTTCTCTCTACCTCTCAGCAGAGGCCATGTCTACCCCCTCTCCTTCTCTCTACCTCTCAGCAGAGGGCATGTCTACCCCCCTCTCCTTCTCTCTACCTCTCTGCAGAGGGCATGTCTACCCTTCTCTCTACCTCTCTGCAGAGGGCATGTCTACCCCCTCTCCTTCTCTCTACCTCTCAGCAGAGGGCATGTATACCCCCTCTCCTTCTCTCTACCTCTCTGCAGAGGGCATGTCTACCCCCTCTCCTTCTCTCTACCTCTCAGCAGAGGGCATGTCTACCCCCTCTCCTTCTCTCTACCTCTCTGCAGAGGGCATGTCTACCCCCTCTCCTTCTCTTTACCTCTCTGCAGAGGGCATGTCTACCCCCTCTCCTTCTCTCTACCTCTCAGCAGAGGGCATGTCTACCCCCTCTCCTTCTCTCTACCTCTCTGCAGAGGGCATGTCTACCCCCCTCTCCTTCTCTCTACCTCTCTGCAGAGGGCATGTCTACCCCCTCTCCTTCTCTCTACCTCTCTGCAGAGGGCATGTCTACCCCCTCTCCTTCTCTCTACCTCTCTGCAGAGGGCATGTCTACCCCCTCTCCTTCTCTCTACCTCTCAGCAGAGGGCATGTCTACCCCCTCTCCTTCTCTCTACCTCTCTGCAGAGGGCATGTCTACCCCCCTCTCCTTCTCTCTACCTCTCAGCAGAGGGCATGTCTACACCCTCTCCTTCTCTCTACCTCTCTGCAGAGGGCATGTCTACCCCCTCTCCTTCTCTCTACCTCTCAGCAGAGGGCATGTCTACACCCTCTCCTTCTCTCTACCTCTCTGCAGAGGGCATGTCTACCCCCTCTCCTTCTCTCTACCTCTCAGCAGAGGGCATGTCTCCCCCCTTTCCTTCTCTCTACCTCTCTGCAGAGGGCATGTCTACCCCCTTTCCTTCTCTCTAACTCTCTGCAGAGGGCATGTCTACCCCCTCTCCTTCTCTCTACCTCTCTGCAGAGGGCATGTCTACCCCCTCTCCTTCTCTCTACCTCTCAGCAGAGGGCATGTCTACCACCTCTCCTTCTCTCTACCTCTCTGCAGAGGGCATGTCTACCCCCTTTCCTTCTCTCTAACTCTCTGCAGAGGGCATGTCTACCCCCTCTCCTTCTCTCTACCTCTCTGCATAGGGCATGTCTACCCCCTCTCCTTCTCTCTACCTCTCAGCAGAGGGCATGTCTACCACCTCTCCTTCTCTCTACCTCTCTGCAGAGGGCATGTCTACCACCTCTCCTTCTCTCTACCTCTCTGCAGAGGGCATGTCCTCCCCCTCTCCTTCTCTCTACCTCTCTGCAGAGGGCATGTCTACCCCCTCTCCTTCTCTCTACCTCTCTGCAGAGGGCATGTCTACCCCCTCTCCTTCTCTCTTCCTCTCTGCAGAGGGCATGTCTACCCCCCTCTCCTTCTCTCTACCTCTCTGCAGAGGGCATGTCTACCCCCTCTCCTTCTCTCTACCTCTCAGCAGAGGCCATGTCTACCCCCTCTCCTTCTCTCTACCTCTCAGCAGAGGGCATGTCTACCCCCCTCTCCTTCTCTCTACCTCTCTGCAGAGGGCATGTCTACCCTTCTCTCTACCTCTCTGCAGAGGGCATGTCTACCCCCTCTCCTTCTCTCTACCTCTCAGCAGAGGGCATGTATACCCCCTCTCCTTCTCTCTACCTCTCTGCAGAGGGCATGTCTACCCTTCTCTCTACCTCTCTGCAGAGGGCATGTCTACACCCTCTCCTTCTCTGTACCTCTCAGCAGAGGGCATGTCTACCCCCCTCTCCTTCTCTCTACCTCTTAGCAGAGGGCATGTCTACACCCTCTCCTTCTCTCTACCTCTCTGCAGAGGGCATGTCTACCCCCTCTCCTTCTCTCTACCTCTCTGCAGAGGGCATGTCTACACCCTCTCCTTCTCTCTACCTCTCTGCAGAGGGCATGTCTACACCCTCTCCTTCTCTCTACCTCTCTGCAGAGGGCATGTCTACACCCTCTCCTTCTCTTTACCTCTCTGCAGAGGGCATGTCTACCCCCTCTCCTTCTCTCTACCTCTCAGCAGAGGGCATGTCTACTCCCCTCTCCTTCTCTCTACCTCTCAGCAGAGGGCATGTCTACCCCCTTTCCTTCTCTCTACCTCTCTGCAGAGGGCGTGTCTACTCCCCTCTCCTTCTCTCTACCTCTCTGCAGAGGGCATGTCTACCCCCTTTCCTTCTCTCTACCTCTCTGCAGAGGGCATGTCTACCCCCTTTCCTTCTCTCTAACTCTCTGCAGAGGGCATGTCTACCCCCTCTCCTTCTCTCTACCTCTCTGCAGAGGGCATGTCTACCCCCTCTCCTTCTCTCTACCTCTCAGCAGAGGGCATGTCTACCACCTCTCCTTCTCTCTACCTCTCTGCAGAGGGCATGTCTACCCCCTTTCCTTCTCTCTAACTCTCTGCAGAGGGCATGTCTACCCCCTCTCCTTCTCTCTACCTCTCTGCAGAGGGCATGTCTACCCCCTCTCCTTCTCTCTACCTCTCAGCAGAGGGCATGTCTACCACCTCTCCTTCTCTCTACCTCTCTGCAGAGGGCATGTCTACCACCTCTCCTTCTCTCTACCTCTCTGCAGAGGGCATGTCTACCCCCTCTCCTTCTCTCTACCTCTCTGCAGAGGGCATGTCTACCCCCTCTCCTTCTCTCTACCTCTCTGCAGAGGGCATGTCCTCCCCCTCTCCTTCTCTCTACCTCTCTGCAGAGGGCATGTCTACCCCCTCTCCTTCTCTCTTCCTCTCTGCAGAGGGCATGTCTACCCCCCTCTCCTTCTCTCTACCTCTCTGCAGAGGGCATGTCTACCCCCTCTCCTTCTCTCTACCTCTCAGCAGAGGCCATGTCTACCCCCTCTCCTTCTCTCTACCTCTCAGCAGAGGGCATGTCTACCCCCCTCTCCTTCTCTCTACCTCTCTGCAGAGGGCATGTCTACCCTTCTCTCTACCTCTCTGCAGAGGGCATGTCTACCCCCTCTCCTTCTCTCTACCTCTCAGCAGAGGGCATGTATACCCCCTCTCCTTCTCTCTACCTCTCTGCAGAGGGCATGTCTACCCTTCTCTCTACCTCTCTGCAGAGGGCATGTCTACACCCTCTCCTTCTCTGTACCTCTCAGCAGAGGGCATGTCTACCCCCTCTCCTTCTCTCTACCTCTCAGCAGAGGGCATGTCTACCCCCTCTCCTTCTCTATACCTCTCAGCAGAGGGCATGTCTACCCCCTCTCCTTCTCTCTACCTCTCTGCAGAGGGCATGTCTACCCCCTCTCCTTCTCTCTACCTCTCTGCAGAGGGCATGTCTACCCCCTCTCCTTCTCTCTACCTCTCTGCAGAGGGCATGTCTACCCCCTCTCCTTCTCTCTACCTCTCTGCAGAGGGCATGTCTACCCCCTCTCCTTCTCTCTACCTCTCAGCAGAGGGCATGTCTACCCCCTCTCCTTCTCTCTACCTCTCAGCAGAGGGCATGTCTACCCCCTCTCCTTCTCTCTACCTCTCAGCAGAGGGCATGTCTACCCCCCTCTCCTTCTCTCTACCTCTCAGCAGAGGGCATGTCTACCCCCTCTCCTTCTCTCTTCCTCTCTGCAGAGGGCATGTCTACCCCCTCTCCTTCTCTCTACCTCTCTGCAGAGGGCATGTCTACCCCCCTTTCCTTCTCTCTACCTCTCTGCAGAGGGCATGTCTACCCCCTCTCCTTCTCTTTACCTCTCTGCAGAGGGCATGTCTACCCCCTCTCCTTCTCTCTACCTCTCAGCAGAGGGCATGTCTACCCCCCTCTCCTTCTCTCTACCTCTCTGCAGAGGGCATGTCTATCCCCTCTCCTTCTCTCTACCTCTCAGCAGAGGGCATGTCTACCCCCTCTCCTTCTCTCTACCTCTCTGCAGAGGGCATGTCTACCCCCTCTCCTTCTCTCTACCTCTCTGCAGAGGGCATGTCTACCCCCTCTCCTTCTCTCTACCTCTCTGCAGAGGGCATGTCTACCCCCTCTCCTTCTCTCTACCTCTCAGCAGAGGGCATGTCTACCCCCTCTCCTTCTCTCTACCTCTCTGCAGAGGGCATGTCTACCCCCCTCTCCTTCTCTCTACCTCTCAGCAGAGGGCATGTCTACACCCTCTCCTTCTCTCTACCTCTCTGCAGAGGGCATGTCTACCCCCTCTCCTTCTCTCTACCTCTCTGCAGAGGGCATGTCTACACCCTCTCCTTCTCTCTACCTCTCTGTAGAGGGCATGTCTACACCCTCTCCTTCTCTCTACCTCTCTGCAGAGGGCATGTCTACACCCTCTCCTTCTCTTTACCTCTCTGCAGAGGGCATGTCTACCCCCTCTCCTTCTCTCTACCTCTCAGCAGAGGGCATGTCTACTCCCCTCTCCTTCTCTCTACCTCTCAGCAGAGGGCATGTCTACCCCTTTCCTTCTCTCTACCTCTCTGCAGAGGGCGTGTCTACTCCCCTCTCCTTCTCTCTACCTCTCTGCAGAGGGCATGTCTACCCCCTTTCCTTCTCTCTACCTCTCTGCAGAGGGCATGTCTACCCCCTTTCCTTCTCTCTAACTCTCTGCAGAGGGCATGTCTACCCCCTCTCCTTCTCTCTACCTCTCTGCAGAGGGCAGGTCTACCCCCTTTCCTTCTCTCTACCTCTCAGCAGAGGGCATGTCTACCACCTCTCCTTCTCTCTACCTCTCTGCAGAGGGCATGTCTACCCCCTTTCCTTCTCTCTAACTCTCTGCAGAGGGCATGTCTACCCCCTCTCCTTCTCTCTACCTCTCTGCAGAGGGCATGTCTACCCCCTCTCCTTCTCTCTACCTCTCAGCAGAGGGCATGTCTACCACCTCTCCTTCTCTCTACCTCTCTGCAGAGGGCATGTCTATCACCTCTCCTTCTCTCTACCTCTCTGCAGAGGGCATGTCTACCCCCTCTCCTTCTCTCTACCTCTCTGCAGAGGGCATGTCTACCCCCTCTCCTTCTCTCTACCTCTCTGCAGAGGGCATGTCTACCCCCTCTCCTTCTCTCTACCTCTCTGCAGAGGGCATGTCTACCCCCTCTCCTTCTCTCTACCTCTCTGCAGAGGGAATGTCTACCGCCTCTCCTTCTCTCTTCCTCTCTGCAGAGGGCATGTCTACCCCCCTCTCATTCTCTCTACCTCTCAGCAGAGGCCATGTCTACCCCCTCTCCTTCTCTCTACCTCTCAGCAGAGGGCATGTCTACCCCCTCTCCTTCTCTCTACCTCTCTGCAGAGGGCATGTCTACCCTTCTCTCTACCTCTCTGCAGAGGGCATGTCTACCCCCTCTCCTTCTCTCTACCTCTCAGCAGAGGGCATGTATACCCCCTCTCCTTCTCTCTACCTCTCTGCAGAGGGCATGTCTACCCTTCTCTCTACCTCTCTGCAGAGGGCATGTCTACACCCTCTCCTTCTCTGTACCTCTCAGCAGAGGGCATGTCTACCCCCTCTCCTTCTCTCTACCTCTCAGCAGAGGGCATGTCTACCCCCTCTCCTTCTCTCTACCTCTCTGCAGAGGGCATGTCTACCCCCCTCTCCTTCTCTCTACCTCTCAGCAGAGGGCATGTCTACACCCTCTCCTTCTCTCTACCTCTCTGCAGAGGGCATGTCTACCCCCTCTCCTTCTCTCTACCTCTCTGCAGAGGGCATGTCTACACCCTCTCCTTCTCTCTACCTCTCTGTAGAGGGCATGTCTACACCCTCTCCTTCTCTCTACCTCTCTGCAGAGGGCATGTCTACACCCTCTCCTTCTCTTTACCTCTCTGCAGAGGGCATGTCTACACCCTCTCCTTCTCTCTACCTCTCTGTAGAGGGCATGTCTACACCCTCTCCTTCTCTCTACCTCTCTGCAGAGGGCATGTCTACACCCTCTCCTTCTCTTTACCTCTCTGCAGAGGGCATGTCTACCCCCTCTCCTTCTCTCTACCTCTCAGCAGAGGGCATGTCTACCACCTCTCCTTCTCTCTACCTCTCTGCAGAGGGCATGTCTACCCCCTTTCCTTCTCTCTAACTCTCTGCAGAGGGCATGTCTACCCCCTCTCCTTCTCTCTACCTCTCTGCAGAGGGCATGTCTACCCCCTCTCCTTCTCTCTACCTCTCAGCAGAGGGCATGTCTACCACCTCTCCTTCTCTCTACCTCTCTGCAGAGGGCATGTCTACCACCTCTCCTTCTCTCTACCTCTCTGCAGAGGGCATGTCTACCCCCTCTCCTTCTCTCTACCTCTCTGCAGAGGGCATGTCTACCCCCTCTCCTTCTCTCTACCTCTCTGCAGAGGGCATGTCTACCCCCTCTCCTTCTCTCTACCTCTCTGCAGAGGGCATGTCTACCCCCTCTCCTTCTCTCTACCTCTCTGCAGAGGGAATGTCTACCCCCTCTCCTTCTCTCTACCTCTCAGCAGAGGCCATGTCTACCCCCTCTCCTTCTCTCTACCTCTCTGCAGAGGGCATGTCTACCCCCTCTCCTTCTCTCTACCTCTCTGCAGAGGGCATGTCTACCCTTCTCTCTACCTCTCTGCAGAGGGCATGTCTACCCCCTCTCCTTCTCTCTACCTCTCAGCAGAGGGCATGTATAGCCCCTCTCCTTCTCTCTACCTCTCTGCAGAGGGCATGTCTACCCTTCTCTCTACCTCTCTGCAGAGGGCATGTCTACACCCTCTCCTTCTCTGTACCTCTCAGCAGAGGGCATGTCTACCCCCTCTCCTTCTCTCTACCTCTCAGCAGAGGGCATGTCTACCCCCTCTCCTTCTCTATACCTCTCAGCAGAGGGCATGTCTACCCCCTCTCCTTCTCTCTACCTCTCTGCAGAGGGCATGTCTACCCCCTCTCCTTCTCTCTACCTCTCTGCAGAGGGCATGTCTACCCCCTCTCCTTCTCTCTACCTCTCTGCAGAGGGCATGTCTACCCCCTCTCCTTCTCTCTACCTCTCTGCAGAGGGCATGTCTACCCCCTCTCCTTCTCTCTACCTCTCAGCAGAGGGCATGTCTACCCCCTCTCCTTCTCTCTACCTCTCTGCAGAGGGCATGTCTACCCCCTCTCCTTCTCTCTACCTCTCAGCAGAGGGCATGTCTACCCCCCTCTCCTTCTCTCTACCTCTCTGCAGAGGGCATGTCTACCCCCTCTCCTTCTCTCTACCCCTCAGCAGAGGGCATGTCTACCCCCCTCTCCTTCTCTCTACCTCTCTGCAGAGGGCATGTCTACCCCCTCTCCTTCTCTCTACCTCTCAGCAGAGGGCATGTCTACTCCCCTCTCCTTCTCTCTACCTCTCTGCAGAGGGCATGTCTACCCCCTCTCCTTCTCTATACCTCTCAGCAGAGGGCATGTCTACCCCCTCTCCTTCTCTCTACCTCTCTGCAGAGGGCATGTCTACCCCCTCTCCTTCTCTCTACCTCTCAGCAGAGGGCATGTCTACTCCCCTCTCCTTCTCTCTACCTCTCTGCAGAGGGCATGTCTACCCCCTCTCCTTCTCTCTACCTCTCTGCAGAGGGCATGTCTACCCCCTCTCCTTCTCTCTACCTTTCACCAGAGGGCATGTCTACCCCCTCTCCTTCTCTCTACCTCTCTGCAGAGGGCATGTCTACCCCCCTCTCCTTCTCTCTACCTCTCAGCAGAGGGCATTTCTACCCCCTTCTCCTTCTCTCTACCTCTGCAGAGGGCATGTCTACCCCCCTCTCCTTCTCTCTACCTCTCTGCAGAGAGCATGTCTACCCCCCTCTCCTTCTCTCTACCTCTCTGCAGAGGGCATGTCTACCCCCCTCTCCTTCTCTCTACCTCTCTGCAGAGGGCATGTCTACTCCCTTCTCCTTCTCTCTACCTCTCAGCAGAAGGCATGTCTACCCCCCTCTCCTTCTCTCTACCTCTCAGCAGAGGGCATGTCTACCCCCCTCTCCTTCTCTCTACCTCTCAGCAGAGGGCATGTCTACCCCCCTCTCCTTCTCTCTACCTCTCAACAGAGGACATGTCTACCCCCTCTCCTTCTCTCTACCTCTCTGCATAGGGCATGTCTACCCCCTCTCCTTCTCTCTACCTCTCAGCAGAGGGCATGTCTACCCCCCTCTCCTTCTCTCTACCTCTCAGCAGAGGGCATGTCTACCCCCCTCTCCTTCTCTCTACCTCTCTGCAGAGGGCATGTCTACCCCTTCTCCTTCTCTCTACCTCTCAGTAGAGGACATGTCTACCCCCCTCTCCTTCTCTCTACCTCTCTGCAGAGGGCATGTCTACCCCCTCTCCTTCTCTCTACCTCTCTGCAGAGGGCATGTCTACCCCCTCTCCTTCTCTCTACCTCTCTGCAGAGAGCATGTCTACCCCCCCTCTCCTTCTCTCTACCTCTCTGCAGAGAGCATGTCTACCCCCCTCTCCTTCTCTCTACCTCTCAGCAGAGGGCATGTCTACCCCCTCTCCTTCTCCCTACCTCTCTGCAGAGGGCATGTCTACCCCCTCTCCTTCTCTCTACCTCTCTGCAGAGAGCATGTCTACCCCCCCTCTCCTTCTCTCTACCTCTCTGCAGAGAGCATGTCTACCCCCCTCTCCTTCTCTCTACCTCTCTGCAGAGGGCATGTCTACCCCCCTCTCCTTCTCTCTACCTCTCAGCAGAGGGCATGTCTACCCCCTCTCCTTCTCTCTACTTCTCAGCAGAGGGCATGTCTACCCCCTCTCCTTCTCTCTACCTCTCTGCAGAGGGCATGTCTACCCCCCCCCCCTCCTTCTCTCTACCTCTCAGCAGAGGGCATGTCTACCCCCTCTCCTTCTCTCTACCTCTCAGCAGAGGGCATGTCTACCCCCCTCTCCTTCTCTCTACCTCTCTGCAGAGGGCATGTCTACCCCTTCTCCTTCTCTCTACCTCTCAGTAGAGGACATGTCTACCCCCCTCTCCTTCTCTCTACCTCTCTGCAGAGGGCATGTCTACCCCCTCTCCTTCTCTCTACCTCTCTGCAGAGGGCATGTCTACCCCCTCTCCTTCTCTCTACCTCTCTGCAGAGGGCATGTCTACCCCCCTGTCCTTCTCTCTACCTCTCAGCAGAGGGCATGTCTCCCCCCTCTCCTTCTCTCTACCTCTCTGCAGAGGGCATGTCTCCCCCCTCTCCTTCTCTCTACCTCTCTGCAGAGGGCATGTCTACCCCCTCTCCTTCTCTCTACCTCTCTGCAGAGAGCATGTCTACCCCCCCTCTCCTTCTCTCTACCTCTCAGCAGAGGGCATGTCTACCCCCTCTCCTTCTCCCTACCTCTCTGCAGAGGGCATGTCTACCCCCCTCTCCTTCTCTCTACCTCTCAGCAGAGGGCATGTCTACCCCCTCTCCTTCTCTCTACTTCTCAGCAGAGGGCATGTCTACCCCCTCTCCTTCTCTCTACCTCTCTGCAGAGGGCATGTCTACCCCCCTCTCCTTCTCTCTACCTCTCAGCAGAGGGCATGTCTACCCCCTCTCCTTCTCTCTACTTCTCAGCAGAGGGCATGTCTACCCCCTCTCCTTCTCTCTACCTCTCTGCAGAGGGCATGTCTACCCCCCTCTCCTTCTCTCTACCTCTCAGCAGAGGGCATGTCTACCCCCTCTCCTTCTCTCTACCTCTCTGCAGAGGGCATGTCTACCCCCCTCTCCTTCTCTCTACCTCTCTGCAGGGGGCATGTCTATCACCCTCTCCTACTCTCTACCTCTCTGCAGAGAGCATGTCTACCCCCCTCTCCTTCTCTCTACCTCTCTGCAGAGGGCATGTCTACCCCCCTCTCCTTCTCTCTACCTCTCAGCAGAGGGCATGTCTACCCCCTCTCCTTCTCTCTACCTCTCTGCAGAGGGCATGTCTACCCCCCTCTCCTTCTCTCTACCTCTCTGCAGAGGGCATGTCTACCCCCTCTCCTTCTCTCTACCTCTCTGCAGAGAGCATGTCTACCCCCCTCTCCTTCTCTCTACCTCTCAGCAGAGGGCATGTCTACCCCCTCTCCTTCTCTCTACCTCTCTGCAGAGAGCATGTCTACCCCCCTCTCCTTCTCTCTACCTCTCTGCAGAGGGCATGTCTACCCCCCTCTCCTTCTCTCTACCTCTCTGCAGAGGGCATGTCTACCCCCCTCTCCTTCTCTCTACCTCTCAGCAGAGGGCATGTCTACCCCCTCTCCTTCTCTCTACCTCTCTGCAGAGGGCATGTCTACCCCCCTCTCCTTCTCTCTACCTCTCTGCAGAGGGCATGTCTACCCCCTCTCCTTCTCTCTACCTCTCTGCAGAGAGCATGTCTACCCCCCTCTCCTTCTCTCTACCTCTCAGCAGAGGGCATGTCTACCCCCCTCTCCTTCTCTCTACCTCTCAGCAGAGGGCATGTCTACCCCCCTCTCCTTCTCTCTACCTCTCTGCAGAGGGCATGTCTACCCCCCTCTCCTTCTCTCTACCTCTCAGCAGAGGGCATGTCTACCCCCTCTCCTTCTCTCTACCTCTCTGCAGAGGGCATGTCTACCCCCTCTCATTTTCTCTACCTCTCAGCAGAGGGCATGTCTACCCCCTCTCCTTCTCTCTACCTCTCAGCAGAGGGCATGTCTACCCCCCTCTCCTTCTCTCTACCTCTCTGCAGAGGGCATGTCTACCCCCCTCTCCTTCTCTCTACCTCTCTGCAGAGGGCATGTCTACCCCCTCTCATTTTCTCTACCTCTCAGCAGAGGGCATGTCTACCCCCTCTCCTTCTCTCTCCCTCTCAGCAGAGGGCATGTCTACCCCCCTCTCCTTCTCTCTACCTCTTTGCAGAGGGCATGTCTACCCCCCTCTCCTTCTCTCTACCTCTCTGCAGAGGGCATGTCTACCCCTTCTCCTTCTCTCTACCTCTCAGTAGAGGACATGTCTACCCCCCTCTCCTTCTCTCTACCTCTCTGCAGAGGGCATGTCTACCCCCTCTCCTTCTCTCTACCTCTCTGCAGAGGGCATGTCTACCCCCTCTCCTTCTCTCTACCTCTCTGCAGAGAGCATGTCTACCCCCCTCTCCTTCTCTCTACCTCTCTACAGAGAGCATGTCTACCCCCCTCTCCTTCTCTCTACCTCTCAGCAGAGGGCATGTCTACCCCCTCTCCTTCTCCCTACCTCTCTGCAGAGGGCATGTCTACCCCCCTCTCCTTCTCTCTACCTCTCAGCAGAGGGCATGTCTACCCCCTCTCCTTCTCTCTACTTCTCAGCAGAGGGCATGTCTACCCCCTCTCCTTCTCTCTACCTCTCTGCAGAGGGCATGTCTACCCCCCTCTCCTTTTCTCTACCTCTCTGCAGAGGGCATGTCTACCCCCTCTCCTTCTCTCTACCTCTCTGCAGAGAGCATGTCTACCCCCCTCTCCTTTTCTCTACCTCTCTGCAGAGGGCATGTCTACCCCCTCTCCTTCTCTCTACCTCTCTGCAGAGAGCATGTCTACCCCCCTCTCCTTCTCTCTACCTCTCAACAGAGGGCATGTCTACTCCCCTGTCCTTCTCTCTACCTCTCTGCAGAGGGCATGTCTACCTCCTCTCCTTCTCTCTACCTCTCAGCAGAGGGCATGTCTACCCCCCTCTCCTTCTCTCTACCTCTCAGCAGAGGGCATGTCTACCCCCCTCTCCTACTCTCTACCTCTCAGCAGAGGGCATGTCTACCCCCCTCTCCTACTCTCTACCTCTCAGCAGAGGGCATGTCTACCCCCCTCTCCTTCTCTCTACCTCTCTGCAGAGGGCATGTCTACCCCCCTCTCCTTCTCTCTACCTCTCTGCAGAGGGCATGTCTACCCCCCTCTCCTACTCTCTACCTCTCAGCAGAGGGCATGTCTACCCCCCTCTCCTACTCTCTACCTCTCTGCAGAGGGCATGTCTACCCCCCTCTCCTACTCTCTACCTCTCAGCAGAGGGCATGTCTACCACCTCTCCTTCTCTCTACCTCTCAGCAGAGGGCATGTCTACCCCCCTCTCCTTCTCTCTACCTCTCAGCAGAGGGCATGTCTACCCCCCTCTCCTTCTCTCTACCTCTCAGCAGAGGGCATGTCTACCCCCCTCTCCTACTCTCTACCTCTCTGCAGAGGGCATGTCTACCCCCCTCTCCTACTCTCTACCTCTCTGCAGAGGGCATGTCTACCCCCCTCTCCTACTCTCTACCTCTCTGCAGAGGGCATGTCTACCCCCCTCTCCTACTCTCTACCTCTCAGCAGAGGGCATGTCTACCCCCCTCTCCTTCTCTCTACCTCTCTGCAGAGGGCATGTCTAACCCCCTCTCCTTCTCTCTACCTCTCTGCAGAGGGCATGTCTACCCCCCTCTCCTACTCTCTACCTCTCAGCAGAGGGCATGTCTACCCCCCTCTCCTACTCTCTACCTCTCAGCAGAGGGCATGTCTACCCCCCTCTCCTTCTCTCTACCTCTCTGCAGAGGGCATGTCTACCCCCCTCTCCTTCTCTCTACCTCTCAGCAGAGGGCTTGTCTATCACCCTCTCCTTCTCTCTACCTCTCAGCAGAGGGCATGTCTAGCCCCTCTCCTTCTCTCTACCTCTCAGCAGAGGGCTTGTCTATCACCCTCTCCTTCTCTCTACCTCTCAGCAGAGGGCATGTCTACCCCCCTCTCCTTCTCTGTACCTCTCAGCAGAGGGCATGTCTACCCCCTCTCCTTCTCTCTACCTCTCTGCAGAGGGCATGTCTATCACCCTCTCCTACTCTCTACCTCTCAGCAGAGGGCATGTCTACCCCCCTCTCATTCTCTCTACCTCTCTGCAGAGGGCATGTCTATCACCCTCTCCTACTCTCTACCTCTCTGCAGAGGGCATGTCTACCCCCCTCTCCTTCTCTCTACCTCTCAGCAGAGGGCATGTCTACCCCCTCTCATTCTCTCTACCTCTCAGCAGAGGGCATGTCTACCCCCCTCTCCTTCTCTCTACCTCTCAGCAGAGGGCATGTCTACCCCCTCTCATTCTCTCTACCTCTCTGCAGAGGGCATGTCTACCTCCTCTCCTTCTCTGTACCTCTCAGCAGAGGGCATGTCTACCCCCTCTCCTACTCTCTACCTCTCAGCAGAGGGCATGTCTACCCCCTCTCCTTCTCTCTACCTCTCAGCAGAGGGCATGTCTACCCCCCTCTCCTTCTCTCTACCTCTTTGCAGAGGGCATGTCTACCCCCCTCTCCTTCTCTCTACCTCTCTGCAGAGGGCATGTCTACCCCTTCTCCTTCTCTCTACCTCTCAGTAGAGGACATGTCTACCCCCCTCTCCTTCTCTCTACCTCTCTGCAGAGGGCATGTCTACCCCCTCTCCTTCTCTCTACCTCTCTGCAGAGGGCATGTCTACCCCCTCTCCTTCTCTCTACCTCTCTGCAGAGAGCATGTCTACCCCCCTCTCCTTCTCTCTACCTCTCTACAGAGAGCATGTCTACCCCCCTCTCCTTCTCTCTACCTCTCTGCAGAGGGCATGTCTACCCCCTCTCCTTCTCTCTACCTCTTTGCAGAGGGCATGTCTACCCCCCTCTCCTTCTCTCTACCTCTTTGCAGAGGGCATGTCTACCCCCCTCTCCTTCTCTCTACCTCTCAGCAGAGGGCATGTCTACCCCCTCTCCTTCTCTCTACTTCTCAGCAGAGGGCATATCTACCCCCCTCTCCTTCTCTCTACCTCTCAGCAGAGGGCATGTCTACCCCCTCTCCTTCTCTCTACTTCTCAGCAGAGGGCATGTCTACCCCCCTCTCCTTCTCTCTACCTCTCAGCAGAGGGCATGTCTACCCCCCTCTCCTTCTCTCTACCTCTCAGCAGAGGGCATGTCTACCCCCTCTCCTTCTCTCTACCTCTCTGCAGAGGGCATGTCTACCCCCTCTCCTTCTCTCTACCTCTCTGCAGAGGGCATGTCTACACCCTCTCCTTCTCTCTACCTCTCTGCAGAGGGCATGTCTACCCTTCTCTCTACCTCTCTGCAGAGGGTATGTCTACCCCCTCTCCTTCTCTCTACTTCTCAGCAGAGGGCATTTCTAACCCCCTCTCCTTCTCTCTACTTCTCAGCAGAGGGCATGTCTACCCCCTCTCCTTCTCTCTACCTCTCTGCAGAGGGCATGTCTACCCCCCTCTCCTTCTCTCTACCTCTCAGCAGAGGGCATGTCTACCCCCCTGTCCTTCTCTCTACCTCTCTGCAGAGGGCATGTCTACCCCCTCTCCTTCTCTCTACCTCTCAGCAGAGGGCATGTCTACCCCCTCTCCTTCTCTCTACCTCTCAGCAGAGGGCATGTCTACCCCCCTCTCCTTCTCTCTACCTCTCAGCAGAGGGCATGTCTACACCCTCTCCTTCTCTCTACCTCTCTGCAGAGGGCATGTCTACTCCCCTCTCCTTCTCTCTACCTCTCAGCAAAGGGCATGTCTACCCCCTCTCCTTCTCTCTACCTCTCAGCAGAGGGCATGTCTACCCCCCTCTCCTTCTCTCTACCTCTCAGCAGAGGGCATGTCTACCCCCTCTCCTTCTCTCTACCTCTCTGCAGAGGGCATGTCTACCCCCCTCTCCTTCTCTCTACCTCTCAGCAGAGGGCATGTCTACCCCCCTCTCCTTCTCTCTACCTCTCTGCAGAGGGCATGTCTACCCCCTCTCCTTCTCTAAACCTCTCAACAGAGGGCTTGTCTACCCCCTCTCCTTCTCTCTACCTCTCAGCAGAGGGCATGTCTCCCCCCTCTCCTTCTCTCTACCTCTCAGCAGAGGGCATGTCTACCCCCCTCTCCTTCTCTGTACCTCTCAGCAGAGGGCATGTCTACCCCCTCTCCTTCTCTCTACCTCTCTGCAGAGGGCATGTCTACCCCCCTCTCCTTCTCTCTACCTCTCTGCAGAGGGCATTTCTACCCCCCTCTCCTTCTCTCTACCTCTCAGCAGAGGGCATGTCTACCCCCCTCTCCTTCTCTATACCTCTCAGCAGAGGGCATGTCTACCCCCTCTCCTTCTCTCTACCTCTCTGCAGAGGGCATGTCTACCCCCCTCTCCTTCTCTCTACCTCTCTGCAGAGGGCATGTCTACCACCCTCTCCTTCTCTCTACCTCTCTGCAGAGGGCATGTCTACCCCCCTGTCCTTCTCTCTACCTCTCAGCAGAGGGCATGTCTACCCCCCTCTTTCTCTCTACCTCTCTGCAGAGGGCATGTCTACCCCCCTGTCCTTCTCTCTACCTCTCTGCAGAGGGCATGTCTACCCCCTCTCCTTCTCTCTACCTCTCAGCAGAGGGCATGTCTACCCCCCTCTCCTTCTCTCTACCTCTCTGCAGAGGGCATGTCTAACCCCCTGTCCTTCTCGCTACCTCTCAGCAGAGGGCATGTCTACCCCCTCTCCTTCTCTCTACCTCTCAGCAGAGGGCATGTCTACCCCCTCTCCTTCTCTCTACCTCTCTGCAGAGGGCATGTCTACCCCCCTACCCCCCTCTCCTTCTCTCTACCTCTCAGCAGAGGGCATGTCTACCCCCCCGTCCTTCTCTCTACCTCTCAGCAGAGGGCATGTCTACCCCCCTCTCCTTCTCTCTACCTCTCTGCAGAGGCTATGTCTACCCCCTGTCCTTCTCTCTACCTCTCAGCAGAGGGCATGTCTACCCCCCTCTCCTTCTCTCTACCTCTCAGCAGAGGGCATGTCTACCCCCTCTCCTTCTCTCTACCTCTCTGCAGAGGGCATGTCTACCCCCCTCTCCTTCTCTCTACCTCTCTGTAGAGGGCATGTCTACCCTTCTCTCTACCTCTCTGCAGAGGGCATGTCTACCCCCTCTCCTTCTCTCTACCTCTCTGCAGAGGGCATGTCTACCCCCTCTCCTTCTCTCTACCTCTCAGCAGAGGGCATGTCTACCCCCCTCTCCTTCTCTCTACCTCTCTGCAGAGGGCATGTCTACCCCCTCTCCTTCTCTCTACCTCTCTGCATAGGGCATGTCTAACCCCCTCTCCTTCTCTCTACCTCTCAGCAGAGGGCATGTCTACACCCTCTCTTTCTCTCTACCTCTCTGCGAGAGCATGTCTACCCCCCTCTCCTTCTCTCTACCTCTCAGCAGAGGGCATGTCTAGACCCTCTCTTTCTCTCTACCTCTCTGCGAGAGCATGTCTACCCCCCTCTCCTTCTCTCTACCTCTCTGCAGAGAGCATGTCTACCCCCCTCTCCTTCTCTCTACCTCTCAGCAGAGGGCATGTCTACACCCTCTCTTTCTCTCTACCTTTCTGCGAGAGCATGTCTACCCCCCTCTCCTTCTCTCTACCTCTCAGCAGAGGGCATGTCTACCCCCCTCTCCTTCTCTCTACCTCTTTGCAGAGGGCATGTCTACCCCCTCTCCTTCTGTCTACTTCTCAGCAGAGGGCATGTCTACCCCCCTCTCCTTCTCTCTACCTCTCAGCAGAGGGCATGTCTACCCCCCTCTCCTTCTCTCTAACTCTCAGTAGAGGGCATGTCTACCCCCTCTCCTTCTCTCTAACTCTCAGTAGAGGGCATGTCTACCCCCTCTCCTTCTCTCTACCTCTCTGCAGAGGGCATGTCTACCCCCTCTCCTTCTCTCTACCTCTCAGCAGAGGGCATGTCTACCCCCTCTCCTTCTCTCTACCTCTCTGCAGAGGGCATGTCTACCCCCTCTCCTTCTCTCTACCTCTCTGCAGAGGGCATGTCTACCCCCTCTCCTTCTCTCTACCTCTCAGCAGAGGGCATGTCTACCCCCCTCTCCTTCTCTATACCTCTCAGCAGAGGGCATGTCTACCCCCTCTCCTTCTCTCTACCTCTCTGCAGAGGGCATGTCTACCCCCCTCTCCTTCTCTCTACCTCTCTGCAGAGGGCATGTCTACCACCCTCTCCTTCTCTCTACCTCTCTGCAGAGGGCATGTCTACCCCCCTGTCCTTCTCTCTACCTCTCAGCAGAGGGCATGTCTACCCCCCTCTTTCTCTCTACCTCTCTGCAGAGGGCATGTCTACCCCCCTGTCCTTCTCTCTACCTCTCTGCAGAGGGCATGTCTACCCCCTCTCCTTCTCTCTACCTCTCAGCAGAGGGCATGTCTACCCCCTCTCCTTCTCTCTACCTCTCAGCAGAGGGCATGTCTACCCCCCTCTCCTTCTCTCTACCTCTCAGCAGAGGGCATGTCTACCCCCCTCTTTCTCTCTACCTCTCTGCAGAGGGCATGTCTACCCCCCTGTCCTTCTCTCTACCTCTCTGCAGAGGGCATGTCTACCCCCTCTCCTTCTCTCCACCTCTCAGCAGAGGGCATGTCTACCCCCTCTCCTTCTCTCTACCTCTCAGCAGAGGGCATGTCTACCCCCCTCTCCTTCTCTCTACCTCTCAGCAGAGGGCATGTCTACACCCTCTCTTTCTCTCTACCTCTCAGCAGAGGGCATGTCTACCCCCCTCTCCTTCTCTCTACCTCTCTGCAGAGGGCATGTCTACCCCCTCTCCTTCTCTAAACCTCTCAACAGAGGGCTTGTCTACCCCCTCTCCTTCTCTCTACCTCTCAGCAGAGGGCATGTCTCCCCCCTCTCCTTCTCTCTACCTCTCAGCAGAGGGCATGTCTACCCCCCTCTCCTTCTCTGTACCTCTCAGCAGAGGGCATGTCTACCCCCTCTCCTTCTCTCTACCTCTCTGCAGAGGGCATGTCTACCCCCCTCTCCTTCTCTCTACCTCTCTGCAGAGGGCATTTCTACCCCCCTCTCCTTCTCTCTACCTCTCAGCAGAGGGCATGTCTACCCCCCTCTCCTTCTCTATACCTCTCAGCAGAGGGCATGTCTACCCCCTCTCCTTCTCTCTACCTCTCTGCAGAGGGCATGTCTACCCCCCTCTCCTTCTCTCTACCTCTCTGCAGAGGGCATGTCTACCACCCTCTCCTTCTCTCTACCTCTCTGCAGAGGGCATGTCTACCCCCCTGTCCTTCTCTCTACCTCTCAGCAGAGGGCATGTCTACCCCCCTCTTTCTCTCTACCTCTCTGCAGAGGGCATGTCTACCCCCCTGTCCTTCTCTCTACCTCTCTGCAGAGGGCATGTCTACCCCCTCTCCTTCTCTCTACCTCTCAGCAGAGGGCATGTCTACCCCCCTCTCCTTCTCTCTACCTCTCTGCAGAGGGCATGTCTAACCCCCTGTCCTTTTCTCTACCTCTCAGCAGAGGGCATGTCTACCCCCTCTCCTTCTCTCTACCTCTCAGCAGAGGGCATGTCTACCCCCTCTCCTTCTCTCTACCTCTCTGCAGAGGGCATGTCTACCCCCCTACCCCCCTCTCCTTCTCTCTACCTCTCAGCAGAGGGCATGTCTACCCCCCCGTCCTTCTCTCTACCTCTCAGCAGAGGGCATGTCTACCCCCCTCTCCTTCTCTCTACCTCTCTGCAGAGGCTATGTCTACCCCCTGTCCTTCTCTCTACCTCTCAGCAGAGGGCATGTCTACCCCCCTCTCCTTCTCTCTACCTCTCAGCAGAGGGCATGTCTACCCCCTCTCCTTCTCTCTACCTCTCTGCAGAGGGCATGTCTACCCCCCTCTCCTTCTCTCTACCTCTCTGTAGAGGGCATGTCTACCCTTCTCTCTACCTCTCTGCAGAGGGCATGTCTACCCCCTCTCCTTCTCTCTACCTCTCTGCAGAGGGCATGTCTACCCCCTCTCCTTCTCTCTACCTCTCAGCAGAGGGCATGTCTACCCCCCTCTCCTTCTCTCTACCTCTCTGCAGAGGGCATGTCTACCCCCTCTCCTTCTCTCTACCTCTCTGCATAGGGCATGTCTAACCCCCTCTCCTTCTCTCTACCTCTCAGCAGAGGGCATGTCTACACCCTCTCTTTCTCTCTACCTCTCTGCGAGAGCATGTCTACCCCCCTCTCCTTCTCTCTACCTCTCAGCAGAGGGCATGTCTAGACCCTCTCTTTCTCTCTACCTCTCTGCGAGAGCATGTCTACCCCCCTCTCCTTCTCTCTACCTCTCTGCAGAGAGCATGTCTACCCCCCTCTCCTTCTCTCTACCTCTCAGCAGAGGGCATGTCTACACCCTCTCTTTCTCTCTACCTTTCTGCGAGAGCATGTCTACCCCCCTCTCCTTCTCTCTACCTCTCAGCAGAGGGCATGTCTACCCCCCTCTCCTTCTCTCTACCTCTTTGCAGAGGGCATGTCTACCCCCTCTCCTTCTGTCTACTTCTCAGCAGAGGGCATGTCTACCCCCCTCTCCTTCTCTCTACCTCTCAGCAGAGGGCATGTCTACCCCCCTCTCCTTCTCTCTAACTCTCAGTAGAGGGCATGTCTACCCCCTCTCCTTTTCTCTAACTCTCAGTAGAGGGCATGTCTACCCCCTCTCCTTCTCTCTACCTCTCTGCAGAGGGCATGTCTACCCCCTCTCCTTCTCTCTACCTCTCAGCAGAGGGCATGTCTACCCCCTCTCCTTCTCTCTACCTCTCTGCAGAGGGCATGTCTACCCCCTCTCCTTCTCTCTACCTCTCTGCAGAGGGCATGTCTACCCCCTCTCCTTCTCTCTACCTCTCAGCAGAGGGCATGTCTACCCCCCTCTCCTTCTCTATACCTCTCAGCAGAGGGCATGTCTACCCCCTCTCCTTCTCTCTACCTCTCTGCAGAGGGCATGTCTACCCCCCTCTCCTTCTCTCTACCTCTCTGCAGAGGGCATGTCTACCACCCTCTCCTTCTCTCTACCTCTCTGCAGAGGGCATGTCTACCCCCCTGTCCTTCTCTCTACCTCTCAGCAGAGGGCATGTCTACCCCCCTCTTTCTCTCTACCTCTCTGCAGAGGGCATGTCTACCCCCCTGTCCTTCTCTCTACCTCTCTGCAGAGGGCATGTCTACCCCCTCTCCTTCTCTCTACCTCTCAGCAGAGGGCATGTCTACCCCCTCTCCTTCTCTCTACCTCTCAGCAGAGGGCATGTCTACCCCCCTCTCCTTCTCTCTACCTCTCAGCAGAGGGCATGTCTACCCCCCTCTTTCTCTCTACCTCTCTGCAGAGGGCATGTCTACCCCCCTGTCCTTCTCTCTACCTCTCTGCAGAGGGCATGTCTACCCCCTCTCCTTCTCTCCACCTCTCAGCAGAGGGCATGTCTACCCCCTCTCCTTCTCTCTACCTCTCAGCAGAGGGCATGTCTACCCCCCTCTCCTTCTCTCTACCTCTCAGCAGAGGGCATGTCTACACCCTCTCTTTCTCTCTACCTCTCTGCGAGAGCATGTCTACCCCCCTCTCCTTCTCTCTACCTCTCAGCAGAGGGCATGTCTACCCCCCTCTCCTTCTCTCTACCTCTTTGCAGAGGGCATGTCTACCCCCTCTCCTTCTGTCTACTTCTCAGCAGAGGGCATGTCTACCCCCCTCTCCTTCTCTCTACCTCTCAGCAGAGGGCATGTCTACCCCCCTCTCCTTCTCTCTACCTCTCAGCAGAGGGCATGTCTACACCCTCTCTTTCTCTCTACCTCTCTGCGAGAGCATGTCTACCCCCCTCTCCTTCTCTCTACCTCTCAGCAGAGGGCATGTCTACCCCCCTCTCCTTCTCTCTACCTCTTTGCAGAGGGCATGTCTACCCCCTCTCCTTCTGTCTACTTCTCAGCAGAGGGCATGTCTACCCCCCTCTCCTTCTCTCTACCTCTCAGCAGAGGGCATGTCTACCCCCCTCTCCTTCTCTCTAACTCTCAGTAGAGGGCATGTCTACCCCCTCTCCTTCTCTCTAACTCTCAGTAGAGGGCATGTCTACCCCCTCTCCTTCTCTCTACCTCTCTGCAGAGGGCATGTCTACCCCCTCTCCTTCTCTCTACCTCTCAGCAGAGGGCATGTCTACCCCCTCTCCTTCTCTCTACCTCTCTGCAGAGGGCATGTCTACCCCCTCTCCTTCTCTCTACCTCTCTGCAGAGGGCATGTCTACCCCCTCTCCTTCTCTCTACCTCTCAGCAGAGGGCATGTCTACCCCCCTCTCCTTCTCTATACCTCTCAGCAGAGGGCATGTCTACCCCCTCTCCTTCTCTCTACCTCTCTGCAGAGGGCATGTCTACCCCCCTCTCCTTCTCTCTACCTCTCTGCAGAGGGCATGTCTACCACCCTCTCCTTCTCTCTACCTCTCTGCAGAGGGCATGTCTACCCCCCTGTCCTTCTCTCTACCTCTCAGCAGAGGGCATGTCTACCCCCCTCTTTCTCTCTACCTCTCTGCAGAGGGCATGTCTACCCCCCTGTCCTTCTCTCTACCTCTCTGCAGAGGGCATGTCTACCCCCTCTCCTTCTCTCTACCTCTCAGCAGAGGGCATGTCTACCCCCTCTCCTTCTCTCTACCTCTCAGCAGAGGGCATGTCTACCCCCCTCTCCTTCTCTCTACCTCTCAGCAGAGGGCATGTCTACACCCTCTCTTTCTCTCTACCTCTCTGCGAGAGCATGTCTACCCCCCTCTCCTTCTCTCTACCTCTCAGCAGAGGGCATGTCTACCCCCCTCTCCTTCTCTCTACCTCTTTGCAGAGGGCATGTCTACCCCCTCTCCTTCTGTCTACTTCTCAGCAGAGGGCATGTCTACCCCCCTCTCCTTCTCTCTACCTCTCAGCAGAGGGCATGTCTACCCCCCTCTCCTTCTCTCTAACTCTCAGTAGAGGGCATGTCTACCCCCTCTCCTTCTCTCTAACTCTCAGTAGAGGGCATGTCTACCCCCTCTCCTTCTCTCTACCTCTCTGCAGAGGGCATGTCTACCCCCTCTCCTTCTCTCTACCTCTCAGCAGAGGGCATGTCTACCCCCTCTCCTTCTCTCTACCTCTCTGCAGAGGGCATGTCTACCCCCTCTCCTTCTCTCTACCTTTCTGCAGAGGGCATGTCTACCCCCTCTCCTTCTCTCTACCTCTCAGCAGAGGGCATGTCTACCCCCCTCTCCTTCTCTATACCTCTCAGCAGAGGGCATGTCTACCCCCTCTCCTTCTCTCTACCTCTCTGCAGAGGGCATGTCTACCCCCCTCTCCTTCTCTCTACCTCTCTGCAGAGGGCATGTCTACCACCCTCTCCTTCTCTCTACCTCTCTGCAGAGGGCATGTCTACCCCCCTGTCCTTCTCTCTACCTCTCAGCAGAGGGCATGTCTACCCCCCTCTTTCTCTCTACCTCTCTGCAGAGGGCATGTCTACCCCCCTGTCCTTCTCTCTACCTCTCTGCAGAGGGCATGTCTACCCCCTCTCCTTCTCTCTACCTCTCAGCAGAGGGCATGTCTACCCCCTCTCCTTCTCTCTACCTCTCAGCAGAGGGCATGTCTACCCCCCTCTCCTTCTCTCTACCTCTCTGCAGAGGGCATGTCTACCCCCTCTCCTTCTCTCTACCTCTCTGCATAGGGCATGTCTACCCCCCTCTCCTTCTCTCTACCTCTCAGCAGAGGGCATGTCTACACCCTCTCTTTCTCTCTACCTCTCTGCGAGAGCATGTCTACCCCCCTCTCCTTCTCTCTACCTCTCAGCAGAGGGCATGTCTACACCCTCTCTTTCTCTCTACCTCTCTGCGAGAACATGTCTACCCCCTCTCCTTCTCTCTACCTCTCTGCAGAGAGCATGTCTACCCCCCTCTCCTTCTCTCTACCTCTCAGCAGAGGGCATGTCTACACCCTCTATTTCTCTCTACCTCTCTGCGAGAGCATGTCTACCCCCCTCTCCTTCTCTCTACCTCTCAGCAGAGGGCATGTCTACCCCCCTCTCCTTCTCTCTACCTCTTTGCAGAGGGCATGTCTACCCCCTCTCCTTCTGTCTACTTCTCAGCAGAGGGCATGTCTACCCCCCTCTCCTTCTCTCTACCTCTCAGCAGAGGGCATGTCTACCCCCTCTCCTTCTCTCTAACTCTCAGTAGAGGGCATGTCTACCCCCTCTCCTTCTCTCTAACTCTCAGTAGAGGGCATGTCTACCCCCTCTCCTTCTCTCTACCTCTCTGCAGAGGGCATGTCTACCCCCTCTCCTTCTCTCTACCTCTCAGCAGAGGGCATGTCTACCCCCTCTCCTTCTCTCTACCTCTCTGCAGAGGGCATGTCTACCCCCTCTCCTTCTCTCTACCTCTCGGCAGAGGGCATGTCTACCCCCTCTCCTTCTCTCTACCTCTCAGCAGAGGGCATGTCTACCCCCCTCTCCTTCTCTATACCTCTCAGCAGAGGGCATGTCTACCCCCTCTCCTTCTCTCTACCTCTCTGCAGAGGGCATGTCTACCCCCCTCTCCTTCTCTCTACCTCTCTGCAGAGGGCATGTCTACCACCCTCTCCTTCTCTCTACCTCTCTGCAGAGGGCATGTCTACCCCCCTGTCCTTCTCTCTACCTCTCAGCAGAGGGCATGTCTACCCCCCTCTTTCTCTCTACCTCTCTGCAGAGGGCATGTCTACCCCCTGTCCTTCTCTCTACCTCTCTGCAGAGGGCATGTCTACCCCCTCTCCTTCTCTCTACCTCTCAGCAGAGGGCATGTCTACCCCCCTCTCCTTCTCTCTACCTCTCTGCAGAGGGCATGTCTAACCCCCTGTCCTTCTCTCTACCTCTCAGCAGAGGGCATGTCTACCCCCTCTCCTTCTCTCTACCTCTCAGCAGAGGGCATGTCTACCCCCTCTCCTTCTCTCTACCTCTCTGCAGAGGGCATGTCTACCCCCCCGTCCTTCTCTCTACCTCTCAGCAGAGGGCATGTCTACCCCCCTCTCCTTCTCTCTACCTCTCTGCAGAGGCTATGTCTACCCCCTGTCCTTCTCTCTACCTCTCAGCAGAGGGCATGTCTACCCCCCTCTCCTTCTCTCTACCTCTCAGCAGAGGGCATGTCTACCCCCTTTCCTTCTCTCTACCTCTCTGCAGAGGGCATGTCTACCCCCCTCTCCTTCTCTCTACCTCTCTGTAGAGGGCATGTCTACCCTTCTCTCTAGCTCTCTGCAGAGGGCATGTCTACCCCCTCTCCTTCTCTCTACCTCTCTGCAGAGGGCATGTCTACCCCCTCTCCTTCTCTCTACCTCTCAGCAGAGGGCATGTCTACCCCCCTCTCCTTCTCTCTACCTCTCTGCAGAGGGCATGTCTACCCCCTCTCCTTCTCTCTACCTCTCTGCAGAGGGCATGTCTACCCCCCTCTCCTTCTCTCTACCTCTCAGCAGAGGGCATGTCTACACCCTCTCTTTCTCTCTACCTCTCTGCGAGAGCATGTCTACCCCCCTCTCCTTCTCTCTACCTCTCAGCAGAGGGCATGTCTACACCCTCTCTTTCTCTCTACCTCTCTGCGAGAGCATGTCTACCCCCCTCTCCTTCTCTCTACCTCTCAGCAGAGGGCATGTCTACACCCTCTCTTTCTCCCTACCTCTCTGCAGAGGGCATGTCTACCCCCTCTCCTTCTCTCTACCTCTCAGCAGAGGGCATGTCTACACCCTCTCTTTCTCTCTACCTCTCTGCGAGAGCATGTCTACCCCCCTCTCCTTCTCTCTACCTCTCAGCAGAGGGCATGTCTACCCCCCTCTCCTTCTCTCTACCTCTTTGCAGAGGGCATGTCTACCCCCTCTCCTTCTGTCTACTTCTCAGCAGAGGGCATGTCTACCCCCCTCTCCTTCTCTCTACCTCTCAGCAGAGGGCATGTCTACCCCCCTCTCCTTCTCTCTAACTCTCAGTAGAGGGCATGTCTACCCCCTCTCCTTCTCTCTAACTCTCAGTAGAGGGCATGTCTACCCCCTCTCCTTCTCTCTACCTCTCTGCAGAGGGCATGTCTACCCCCTCTCCTTCTCTCTACCTCTCAGCAGAGGGCATGTCTACCCCCTCTCCTTCTCTCTACCTCTCTGCAGAGAGCATGTCTACCCCCCTCTCCTTCTCTCTACCTCTCAGCAGAGGGCATGTCTACCCCCTCTTCTTCTCTGTACCTCTCAGCAGAGGGCATGTCTACCCCCTCTCCTTCTTTCTACCTCTCTGCAGAGGGCATGTCTACCCCCCTCTCCTTCTCTCTACCTCTCTGCAGAGGGCATGTCTACCCCCCTCTCCTTCTCTCTACCTCTCTGCAGAGGGCATGTCTACCCCCCTCTCCTTCTCTCTACCTCTCAGCAGAGGGCATGTCTACCCCCCTCTCCTTCTCTATACCTCTCAGCAGAGGGCATGTCTACCCCCCTCTCCTTCTCTCTACCTCTCAGCAGAGGGCATGTCTACACCCTCTCTTTCTCTCTACCTCTCTGCGAGAGCATGTCTACCCCCCTCTCCTTCTCTCTACCTCTCAGCAGAGGGCATGTCTACACCCTCTCTTTCTCCCTACCTCTCTGCAGAGGGCATGTCTACCCCCTCTCCTTCTCTCTACCTCTCAGCAGAGGGCATGTCTACACCCTCTCTTTCTCTCTACCTCTCTGCGAGAGCATGTCTACCCCCCTCTCCTTCTCTCTACCTCTCAGCAGAGGGCATGTCTACCCCCCTCTCCTTCTCTCTACCTCTTTGCAGAGGGCATGTCTACCCCCTCTCCTTCTGTCTACTTCTCAGCAGAGGGCATGTCTACCCCCCTCTCCTTCTCTCTACCTCTCAGCAGAGGGCATGTCTACCCCCCTCTCCTTCTCTCTAACTCTCAGTAGAGGGCATGTCTACCCCCTCTCCTTCTCTCTAACTCTCAGTAGAGGGCATGTCTACCCCCTCTCCTTCTCTCTACCTCTCTGCAGAGGGCATGTCTACCCCCTCTCCTTCTCTCTACCTCTCAGCAGAGGGCATGTCTACCCCCTCTCCTTCTCTCTACCTCTCTGCAGAGAGCATGTCTACCCCCCTCTCCTTCTCTCTACCTCTCAGCAGAGGGCATGTCTACCCCCTCTTCTTCTCTGTACCTCTCAGCAGAGGGCATGTCTACCCCCTCTCCTTCTTTCTACCTCTCTGCAGAGGGCATGTCTACCCCCCTCTCCTTCTCTCTACCTCTCTGCAGAGGGCATGTCTACCCCCCTCTCCTTCTCTCTACCTCTCAGCAGAGGGCATGTCTACCCCCCTCTCCTTCTCTATACCTCTCAGCAGAGGGCATGTCTACCCCCCTCTCCTTCTCTCTACCTCTCAGCAGAGGGCATGTCTACACCCTCTCTTTCTCTCTACCTCTCTGCGAGAGCATGTCTACCCCCCTCTCCTTCTCTCTACCTCTCAGCAGAGGGCATGTCTACACCCTCTCTTTCTCTCTACCTCTCTGCGAGAGCATGTCTACCCCCCTCTCCTTCTCTCTACCTCTCAGCAGAGGGCATGTCTACACCCTCTCTTTCTCCCTACCTCTCTGCAGAGGGCATGTCTACCCCCTCTCCTTCTCTCTACCTCTCAGCAGAGGGCATGTCTACACCCTCTCTTTCTCTCTACCTCTCTGTGAGAGCATGTCTACCCCCCTCTCCTTCTCTCTACCTCTCTGCGAGAGCATGTCTACCCCCCTCTCCTTCTCTCTACCTCTCAGCAGAGGGCATGTCTACCCCCCTCTCCTTCTCTCTACCTCTTTGCAGAGGGCATGTCTACCCCCTCTCCTTCTGTCTACTTCTCAGCAGAGGGCATGTCTACCCCCCTCTCCTTCTCTCTACCTCTCTGCAGAGGGCATGTCTACCCCCCTCTCCTTCTCTCTACCTCTCTGTAGAGGGCATGTCTACCCTTCTCTCTACCTCTCTGCAGAGGGCATGTCTACCCCCTCTCCTTCTCTCTACCTCTCTGCAGAGGGCATGTCTACCCCCTTTCCTTCTCTCTACCTCTCAGCAGAGGGCATGTCTACCCCCCTCTCCTTCTCTCTACCTCTCTGCAGAGGGCATGTCTACCCCCTCTCCTTCTCTCTACCTCTCAGCAGAGGGCATGTCTACCCCCCTCTCCTTCTCTCTACCTCTCTGCAGAGAGCATGTCTACCCCCCTCTCCTTCTCTCTACCTCTCAGCAGAGGGCATGTCTACCCCCTCTCCTTCTCTGTACCTCTCAGCAGAGGGCATGTCTACCCCCTCTCCTTCTTTCTACCTCTCTGCAGAGGGCATGTCTACCCCCCTCTCCTTCTCTCTACCTCTCTGCAGAGGGCATGTCTACCCCCCTCTCCTTCTCTCTACCTCTCAGCAGAGGGCATGTCTACCCCCCTCTCCTTCTCTATACCTCTCAGCAGAGGGCATTTCTACCCCCCTCTCCTTCTCTGTACCTCTCAGTAGAGGGCATGTCTACCCCCCTGTCCTTCTCTATACCTCTCAGCAGAGGGCATGTCTACCCCCCTCTCCTTCTCTCTACCTCTCTGCAGAGGGCATGTCTACCACCCTCTCCTTCTCTCTACCTCTCTGCAGAGGGCATGTCTACCCCCCTGTCCTTCTCTATACCTCTCAGCAGAGGGCATGTCTACCCCCCTCTCCTTCTCTCTACCTCTCTGCAGAGGGCATGTCTACCACCCTCTCCTTCTCTCTACCTCTCTGCAGAGGGCATGTCTACCCCCTCTCCTTCTTTCTACCTCTCTGCAGAGGGCATGTCTACCCCCCTCTCCTTCTCTCTACCTCTCAGCAGAGGGCATGTCTACCCCCCTGTCCTTCTCTCTACCTCTCTGCAGAGGGCATGTCTACCACCCTCTCCTTCTCTCTACCTCTCTGCAGAGGGCATGTCTACCCCCTCTCCTTCTTTCTACCTCTCTGCAGAGGGCATGTCTACCACCCTCTCCTTCTCTCTACCTCTCTGCAGAGGGCATGTCTACCCCCTCTCCTTCTCTCTACCTCTCAGCTCTCTGCAGAGGGCATGTCTACCACCCTCTCCTTCTCTCTACCTCTCAGCAGAGGGCATGTCTACCCCCTCTCCTTCTCTCTACCTCTCTGCAGAGGGCATGTCTACCCCCTCTCCTTCTCTCTACCTCTCTGCAGAGGGCATGTCTACCCCCTCTCCTTCTCTCTACCTCTCTGCAGAGGGCATGTCTACCCCCTCTCCTTCTCTCTACCTCTCAGCAGAGGGCATTTCTACCCCCCTCTCCTTCTCTCTACTTCTCTGCAGAGGGCATGTCTACCCCCCTCTCCTTCTCTCTACCTCTCTGCAGAGGGCATGTCTACCCCCTCTCCTTCTCTATACCTCTCAGCAGAGGGCTTGTCTACCCCCTCTCCTTCTCTCTACCTCTCAGCAGAGGGCATGTCTACCCCCCTCTCCTTCTCTCTACCTCTCTGCAGAGGGCATGTCTACACCCTCTCTTTCTCTCTACCTCTCTGCAGAGGGCATGTCTACCCTTCTCTCTACCTCTCAGCAGAGGGCATGTCTAGCCCCTCTCCTTCTCTCTACCTCTCAGCAGAGGGCATGTCTACCCCCCTCTCCTTCTCTCTACCTCTCTGCAGAGGGCATGTCTACCCCCTCTCCTTCTCTCTACCTCTCTGCAGAGGGCATGTCTACCCCCTCTCCTTCTCTCTACATCTCTGCAGAGGGCATGTCTACCCCCTCTCCTTCTCTCTACCTCTCAGCAGAGGGCATGTCTACCCCCCTGTCCTTCTCTCTACCTCTCAGCAGAGGGCATGTCTACCCCCCTGTCCTTCTCTCTACTTTTCAGCAGAGGGCATGTCTACCCCCCTCTCCTTCTCTCTACCTCTTTGCAGAGGGCATGTCTACCCTTCTCTCTACCTCTCAGCAGAGGGCATGTCTACCCCCGTCTCCTTCTCTCTACCTCTCTGCAGAGGGCATGTCTACCCCCTCTCCTTCTCTATACCTCTCAACAGAGGGCTTGTCTACCCCCTCTCCTTCTCTCTACCTCTCAGCAGAAGGCATGTCTCCCCCCTCTCCTTCTCTCTACCTCTCAGCAGAGGGCATGTCTACTCCCTCTCCTTCTCTATACCTCTCAACAGAGGGCTTGTCTACCCCCTGTCCTTCTCTCTACCTCTCTGCAGAGGGCATGTCTACCCCTCTCTCCTTCTCTCTACCTCTCAGCAGAGGGCATGTCTACCCCCCTGTCCTTCTCTCTACCTCTCAGCAGAGGGCATGTCTACCCCCTCTCCTTCTCTCTACCTCTCTGCAGAGGGCATGTCTACCCCCTCTCCTTCTCTCTACCTCTCAGCAGACGGCATGTCTACCCCCCTCTCCTTCTCTCTACCTCTCTGCAGAGGGCATGTCTACCCCCTCTCCTTCTCTATACCTCTCAGCAGAGGGCTTGTCTACCCCCTCTCCTTCTCTCTATCTCTCAGCAGAGGGCATGTCTCCCCCCTCTCCTTCTCTCTACCTCTCAGCAGAGGGCATGTCTGCTCCCCTCTCCTTCTCTCTACCTCTCAGCAGAGGGCATGTCTACCCCCCTCTCCTTCTCTGTACCTCTCAGCAGAGGGCATGTCTACCCCCTCTCCTTCTCTCTACCTCTCTGCAGAGGGCATTTCTACCCCCTCTCCTTCTCTCTACCTCTCAGCAGAGGGCATGTCTACCCCCTCTCCTTCTCTCTACCTCTCTGCAGAGGGCATGTCTACCCCCTCTCCTTCTCTCTACCTCTCAGCAGAGGGCATGTCTACCCCCTGTCCTTCTCTCTACCTCTCTGCAGAGGGCATGTCTACCCCCCTCTCCTTCTCTCTACCTCTCAGCAGAGGGCATGTCTACCACCTCTCCTTCTCTCTACCTCTCTGCAGAGGGCATGTCTACCCCCCTGTCCTTCTCTCTACCTCTCTGCAGAGGGCATGTCTACACCCTCTCTTTCTCTCTACCTCTCAGCAGAGGGCATGTCTACCCTTCTCTCTACCTCTCTGCAGAGGGCATGTCTACACCCTCTCCTTCTCTCTACCTCTCAGCAGAGGGCATGTCTAGCCCCTCTCCTTCTCTCTACCTCTCAGCAGAGGGCATGTCTACCCCCCTCTCCTTCTCTCTACCTCTCAGCAGAGGGCATGTCTACCCCCCTGTCCTTCTCCCTACCTCTCTGCAGAGGGCATGTCTACCCCCCTCTCCTTCTCTCTACCTCTCTGCAGAGGGCATGTCTACACCCTCTCTTTCTCTCTACCTCTCTGCAGAGGGCATGTCTACCCTTCTCTCTACCTCTCAGCAGAGGGCATGTCTAGCCCCCTCTCCTTCTCTCTACCTCTCTGCAGAGGGCATGTCTACACCCTCTCTTTCTCTCTACCTCTCTGCAGAGGGCATGTCTACCCTTCTCTCTACCTCTCAGCAGAGGGCATGTCTACCCCCTCTCCTTCTCTCTACCTCTCTGCAGAGGGCATGTCTACCCCCTCTCCTTCTCTCTACATCTCTGCAGAGGGCATGTCTACCCCCTCTCCTTCTCTCTACCTCTCAGCAGATGGCATGTCTACCCCCCTGTCCTTCTCTCTACTTCTCAGCAGAGGGCATGTCTACCCCCTCTCCTTCTCTCTACCTCTCAGCAGAGGGCATGTCTACCCCCCTGTCCTTCTCTCTACTTCTCAGCAGAGGGCATGTCTACCCCCCTCTCCTTCTCTCTACCTCTTTGCAGAGGGCATGTCTACCCTTCTCTCTACCTCTCAGCAGAGGGCATGTCTACCCCCGTCTCCTTCTCTCTACCTCTCTGCAGAGGGCATGTCTACCCCCTCTCCTTCTCTATACCTCTCAACAGAGGGCGTGTCTACCCCCTCTCCTTCTCTCTACCTCTCAGCAGAGGGCATGTCTACACCCTCTCTTTCTCTCTACCTCTCAGCAGAGGGCATGTCTACCCCTCTCTCCTTCTCTCTACCTCTCAGCAGAGGGCATGTCTACCCCTCTCTCCTTCTCTCTACCTCTTAGCAGAGGGCATGTCTACCCCCTCTCCTTCTCTCTACCTCTTAGCAGAGGGCATGTCTACACCCTCTCTTTCTCTCTACCTCTCAGCAGAGGGCATGTCTACCACCTCTCCTTCTCTCTACCTCTCTGCAGAGGGCATGTCTACCCCCCTGTCCTTCTCTCTACCTCTCTGCAGAGGGCATGTCTACACCCTCTCTTTCTCTCTACCTCTCAGCAGAGGGCATGTCTACCCTTCTCTCTACCTCTCTGCAGAGGGCATGTCTACACCCTCTCCTTCTCTCTACCTCTCAGCAGAGGGCATGTCTAGCCCCTCTCCTTCTCTCTACCTCTCAGCAGAGGGCATGTCTACCCCCCTCTCCTTCTCTCTACCTCTCAGCAGAGGGCATGTCTACCCCTCTCTCCTTCTCTCTACCTCTTAGCAGAGGGCATGTCTACCCCTCTCTCCTTCTCTCTACCTCTCAGCAGAGGGCATGTCTACCCCTCTCTCCTTCTCTCTACCTCTTAGCAGAGGGCATGTCTACCCCTCTCTCCTTCTCTCTACCTCTCAGCAGAGGGCATGTCTACCCCTCTCTCCTTCTCTCTACCTCTCAGCAGAGGGCATGTCTACCCCTCTCTCCTTCTCTCTACCTCTCAGCAGAGGGCATGTCTACCCCTCTCTCCTTCTCTCTACCTCTCAGCAGAGGGCATGTCTACCCCCTCTCCTTCTCTCTACCTCTCAGCAGAGGGCATGTCTACCCCCCTGTCCTTCTCTCTACCTCTCAGCAGAGGGCATGTCTACCCCCTCTCCTTCTCTCTACCTCTCTGCAGAGGGCATGTCTACCCCCTCTCCTTCTCTCTACCTCTCAGCAGAGGGCATTTCTACCCCCCTCTCCTTCTCTCTACTTCTCTGCAGAGGGCATGTCTACCCCCCTCTCCTTCTCTCTACCTCTCTGCAGAGGGCATGTCTACCCCCTCTCCTTCTCTATACCTCTCAGCAGAGGGCTTGTCTACCCCCTCTCCTTCTCTCTATCTCTCAGCAGAGGGCATGTCTCCCCCCTCTCATTCTCTCTACCTCTCAGCAGAGGGCATGTCTACTCCCCTCTCCTTCTCTCTACCTCTCAGCAGAGGGCATGTCTACCCCCTCTCCTTCTCTCTACCTCTCAGCAGAGGGCATGTCTACCCCCCTCTCCTTCTCTGTACCTCTCAGCAGAGGGCATGTCTACCCCCTCTCCTTCTCTCTACCTCTCTGCAGAGGGCATTTCTACCCCCTCTCCTTCTCTCTACCTCTCAGCAGAGGGCATGTCTACCCCCTCTCCTTCTCTCTACCTCTCTGCAGAGGGCATGTCTACCCCCTCTCCTTCTCTATACCTCTAAGAGGGCCTTATATGCGTCGCGGAAGTTAGAATAACAATGATCCAGGGTTTTACCAGCCCTGGTAGCACAATCGATATGCTGATAGAATTTAGGGAGTCTTGTTTTCAGATTAGCCTTGTTAAAATCCCCAGCTACGATGAATGCAGCCTCAGGGTGTGTGGTTTCCAGTTTACATAGAGTCAGATAAAGTTTGTTCAGGGCCATCGATGTGTCTGCTTGGGGGGGAATATATACGGCTGTGATTATAATCGAAGAGAATTCCCTTGGTAGATAATGCGTCCGACATTTGATTGTGAGGAATTCTAAGTCAGGTGAACAGAATGACTTGAGTTCCTGTATGTTGTTATGATCACACCACGTCTCGTTGATCATAAGGCATACCCCCCCCCCGCCCCTCTTCTTACCAGAAAGATGTTTGTTTCTGTCGGCGCGATGCGTGAAGAAACCAGCTGGCTGCACCGACTCCGTTAGCGTCTCTCGAGTGAGCCATGTTTCCGTGAAGCAAAGAACGTTACAGTCTCTGATGTCTCTCTGGAATGCTACCCGTGCTCGGATTTCATCAACCTTGTTGTCAAGAGACTGGACATTGGCGAGTAGTATGCTAGGGAGTGGAACGCGATGTGCCCGTCTCCGGAGCCTGACCAGAAGACCGCTTCGTTTGCCGCTTTTACGGCGTCGTTGTTTAGGGTCGCCGGCTGGGATCAGATCCATTGTATTGGGTGGAAGGCAAAACACAGGATCCGCTTCGGGAAAGTCATATTCCTGGTCGTAATGATAGTGAGTTGACGTTGCTCTTATATTCAGTAGTTCCTCCAGACTGTATGTAATGAAACCTAAGATTACCTGGGGTACCAATGTAAGAAATAACACATAAAAAAACAAAATACTGCATAGTTTCCTAGGAACGCGAAGCGAGGCGGCCATCTCTGTCGGCGCCGGAAGTAGAGAGAGAGAGAGAGAGAGAGCGGCACGTTGTTTCCGTGTGCTGGATGTGTCTGGTACCATTCCATTGATTCCATTCCAGGCATTACAATGCGCCCGTCTGCAGAGAGGTTTCACTGAATTTCTCTGCACTAAGTGTAAATGTCCGAACTGTAAATACAATGTTGATTTGTTGTCCCACCAGCTTCCTCTGTACTGTAGCACTCACCTGGGTGATGAACCAATGGCAGCCATTTTGTACCAGAACATTCTACATGCATGTCTTACTTTGAACTCTCCGGATGAAGAAATGATGAAATAGGCTTTCTTAGTGACGTTCCCTGTCCTTACTTTCTTTTAGGAGGAAAATTACTAACTGAAGTTACAGCATTTACAAAATAATACTTCTCTGGTTTCATTCTCGCCGTTTCTCTCTCTCTCTCGCTCTCTCTCTCTACCTCTCTCTCTCTACCTCTCTCTCTCTCTCTCTCTCTCTCGCTCTCTCTCTCTACCCCTCTCTCTCTCTACCTCTCTCTCTCTCTCTCGCTCTCTCTCTCTACCTCTCTCTACCTCTCTCTCCCTCTACCTCTCTACCTCTACCTCTCTACCTCTACCTCTCTCTACCTCTCTCTCTCTCTCTCTCTACCTCTCTCTCCCACTCTCTCTTTCTCTACCTCTCTCTCTACCTCTCTCTCTACCTCTCTCTCTCTCTCTCTACCTCTCTCTACCTCTCTCTCTCTCTCTCTACCTCTCTCTCTACCTCTCTCTCTCTGTCTCTCTACCTCTCTCTACCTCTCTCTCTCTCTCTCTCTCTCTACCTCTCTCTCCCACTCTCTCTCTCTCTACCTCTCTCTCTACCTCTCTCTCTACCTCTCTCTCTCTCTACCTCTCTCTCTACCTCTCTCTCTCTCTCTACCTCTCTCTCTACCTCTCTCTCTCTCTCTCTCTACCTCTCTCTCTACCTCTCTCTCTCTCTACCCCTCTCTCTACCTCTCTCTCTCGCTCTCTCTCTCTACCTCTCTCTCTCTACCTCTCTCTCTCTCTCTCTCTCTCTCTCTCTCTCTCCCTCTCCCCTCCCTCTCCCTCTCCCCTTCTCTCCAAAGAGCCGTTGAGAGTGACTCTATCTCCTAAGAACCTGAAGACGGGCATCAGCAGCACGGTGATCCTGTCGTGTGCCGTGCAGGGTTCTCCCCACTTCACCCTGTCCTGGTACCGCAACACAGAACCCGTCCTCTCCGACCAGCACTTCTCCATCCAGGGGGCCCACAACGAGACCCTGTTCATCTCCGCTGCCCAGAAGAGACATTCGGGAGCCTACCAGTGCTTCGCCACCCGCAAGGGTCAGACCGCACAGGACTTCTCTATCATACTGCTGGAGGGTAAGGAATGTGTGTGTGAGTAAAAGGGGTGGGTTGGGGTTGTGTGTGTGTGTGTGTGTGTGTGTGTGTGTGTGTGTGTGTGTGTGTGTGTGTGTGTGTGTGTGTGTGTGTGTGTGTGTGTGTGTGTGTGTGTGTGTGTGTGTGTGTGTGTGTGTGTGTGTGTGTCTGCAAGAACCCGTGTGTATCTGCAAGAACCCGACCTCATAGGGTGAGAAGTGTGAGGGATAGGCTGTGTGCACGCGTACCTAGCATCTAACCTCTCCCCCCCTCTCCATCTCTTCTTCCTCAGATGGTACGCCCCGTATTGTGTCCTCCTTCAGTGAGCGAGTGGTGGTCCCGGGGGAACCCTTCTCCCTCATGTGCGCTGCCAAAGGCGCCCCTCCCCCCACCATCACCTGGACTCTGGATGATGAGGCTGTGGCCAGGGACCCGTCCCGGGTGAGGGCCAGCCAGTACACGCTGTCGGACGGCTCCACCGTGTCCCACGTCAACGTCAGCAGCCCGGAGATCCGCGACGGAGGGGTGTATCGCTGCGCTGCACGCAACTCGGCCGGTAGCGCCGAGTACCAAGCGCGCATAAACGTAAGAGGTGCCTGTCTACTTTTCAATATCAGCCATAGGGTTCTAATACCCGCCCTCCCAAACCCCCTTACCTTTACCCCTCCTTTCCTCTCCCCTCTTCTCCTCGTCTACATTCCTTCTCTCCCTCGCTTTCTCTGTGAGAGTTTGTGTGCCGTGTGTGTGTGTGTGTGTGTGTGTGTGTGTGTGTGTGTGTGTGTGTGTGTGTGTGTGTGTGTGTGTGTGTGTGTGTGTGTGTGTGTGTGTGTGTGTGTGTGTGTGTGTGTGTGTGTGTGTGTGTGTGTGTGTGTGTGTGTGCTACTTGTTTGTCCCCATGCCTTCATTTGTTCTTTCCAAATATCTGTTGTTTTTCAACTCTCGCCAGTTCTCTATCAGTCTTTGTTCTTTTGTCTGTCACTGTCTCGCTCTGTCCCTCCCCCCTCTCTCTACTCGCTCCCTCACACTCTCTCTGTTACACACACACACACACAGACACACAGACACACAAACACACACACAGTTTGAGTGTCAGAGCCAGCAGAGTGAACAGGGTATTCCTCCAGAAAGAAAGAGACAGAGGGACGACCATGGCAGCCACAGTCTGACAGTGAGGGAGGGAGAGTGGGAGAGTTAGAGAGAGCGAGAGAGAGAGAGAGAGAGAGGGGGGGATAAAGAGAGTAGTGAAGACTGAAAGATAGGGGGGTTACACAGGGTGTGAGATGGAGGGAGTAGACGGAGGATAGCAGGGGACAGCGAGAGAGATGTCGAAAGAGAGAGAGGTACGCAGAGAGGTGGAGACAGATGGTGAGGGACAGAGGGAGAACGGAGGAGAGGAAAGAGTGAGAAGAGAAGAGGACAGGAGAGCCAAGTCTCATCTGAGCGTGTGTCAGAGGGGTGATGGGGAGCACTGATGACAGGCCTGGTGATGTCACTGTCACCACGGTGATCGTCGGGGACAACATGTCCAGAGTGGCACTGATGGCCGGAGCCGTATCTCCACCTCTCCCTCCTCCGTCTCCATTTCCTCCTTCTCTCTCTCCCTCCCTCCATCTCTCTCAGTAAGAGGCTCAGTTCCGACACGTGCGTCGCTCTGAGGCATGCCAGAATGCTACATTGGAGTGGGATTGAGTTGTTGCCAGGGACTCTCAAACCCAGCAGTAACACACACTCTGCTAGCAGTAACACACACTCATACTGATCCACATACGATGATACACTCAATCGCAGTAACTTACACTAAAACAAAAGTACCCCCCTCCACCACACACGCGCACACACACACACACACACACACACACACACACACACACACACACACACACACACACACACACACACACACACACACACACACACACACACACACACACACACACACACACACACACACACACGCACACTTCCCACAGATACTCACTCAATATTGACTGACAGATGATGCACTCAAATTGCAATAGCAAACACCAAACTGCACTTTCACACAGACACACAGACACAGACTTACACACATTTGAATGTGTGTGTGTGTGTGTGTGTGAGTGTGTAGGAGACGCTGTGTGAGACAGTGTCTGAGAGAGGAGCAGTGTGACAGAGCTGGTGAATAATACATCTGGGGTTGACTCGTCAGAGCTGTACCTTCAAAGACCAACACACACTGAGAGAGACAGAGAGGGGGAGAGAGAGAGGTTAAGTGTTAATATTTCAGGGGTTGTGTTATTGTAACAGTATATTAGTGTACTCCTACTAAATAAAGCCAACACTCTCCCGATGAACGCATCACACCTCACTGTCTCTCCAGTCTGTCATCCCTCCATCTCGGTGTCGCCATCCACCTGTTTGTCTCTCACCATCGGCCCTCTCTGGGTCTTCTAGCCCTGTTGCCCATGGTAACATACCCATCCTGCCTTCTGTTTCTTCTTTCATTCTCCCCACCCGCCATCCTCAAACTGACTGCGGATGCATCCAAACTGCCACTCTATTCCCTATATAACGTGCTACTTTTGACCAGAGACTATAGGGTGCCATTTGGTACCCAGCCTGTGTTGATACAGATGTAGGATCTTAATTCGATCACTCTTTTGTTGCTGAGAAATTTCCACTCAACAGGAAATGCAAGCTTGTCATGTATTCAAGGCTGAGAAAGGCTTCTAGCACGTACTTCTATGAGAAGACTACAAATTGTAATTCATCTAGAAGCTAAAATCACCTTAGGATGCCCTAAGGTAGTCAGGATATTCCAACAGAAATGCATTACAAAAATGACGTAGGTTTTATTCACATCAAAAAACTGGAAATAAACACACACACGCGCGCACACACACACACACACACATTGAAATGGGACAGGGCATTCTAACCCCCTATCCATCCATACCCCCTACCCTCCTTCCCTCCTTTCCTCCCCTCTTTCCCTCCCTCCCTTTTCTCCACAACCTCATCTGATGATCTCCCTCTTTCCCCCCTCCTTCTCTTCACTACCCTCTGACTACCCCATATCTCTCTCTCTCTCTCTCTCTCTCTCTCTCTCTCTCTCTCTCTCTCTCTCTCTCTCAGGTTCTCCCAGGATCAGGGATATGCGTAACATCACGGCGGTGGCTGGGAGGAACACCTTTATAAACTGCCGTGTGATTGGCTATCCCTACTACTCAATCAAGTGGTACAAGGAGGGACTTCTGCTGCCCGACAACCATCGTCAGGTGGGTTCATTTTTGTACACAAACCAAAGCAACAAGAAAACCCCTAACTAACAACAACAACATTCACCTCCGTATCTTGCTACATGAACAAACCCATGAAATATCCCAAACTGCACTTTATTCCCTTCACAGTGCTTTTTGACCAGAGCCCTGTAGACCCTGGTAAAAAGTAGTGTACTATATTAGGAGCTAGTATTCCCATGGTCAGGGAATCTTGATCTTGATCTTAATCCTAATCTTGATCTCAGGTGGTGTATGAGAACGGTACTCTGAAGCTAAGTGACGTCCAAAAGGTCTTGGACGAGGGGGCGTACCTCTGCAGCGTGCTCATCCAACCACAGATCTTCATCAGCCAGACCGTCTACGTCCAGGTCAAAGGTCAGAGGTCACTTGCTCTACAGGAAGGGGGGTGGGCTGGTCGTTTATGTGTGTGTTCAGTTGTAGGACAAGTGTTGCTCTGTATGCTTGTGGCTGTCTGTGTTTACTGGAAGCGGTGCCTGTGAGTAAGTGAGTTAGTGTTTGAATGAATGTGTGGGAGAACGTGGGAGTGAAAGAGAGAGTGAGAGAGTGAGAGAGTGAGAGAGAGTGCACACGTTGCCTCTAATAACCTCTGATTAAGGGCCTGGAGTGGCCTACTGCACCCTCACAACCACTCAGCAATTACACAAAGCAAGAGTGCTATTGTGCGGATATATATTTGTGTGTGTGTGTGTGTGTGTGTGTGTGTGTGTGTGTGTGTATGTGTGTGTGTGTGTGTGTGTGTGTGTGTGTGTGTGTGTGTGTGTGTGTGTGTGTGTGTGTGTGTGTGTGTGTGTGTGTGTGTGTGTGTGTGTGTGTGTGTGTCAGAGCACAGGGTCAAGACTGTACTGCTTGTGTGTTGCCTGTTTATGGTGTGTTGATGAGGTTGAATGTGTGCTTGTCATAGGAAGACTGAAGGGTGTGTCATCTGATGGGTGTGTGTGTTTATGTGTGTGTGTGCGTCTCGTCATTTCTCTGATTTAATTAGATTAATTTTAACGAGGCCCAAATTAAATCCCCCAGATGTCTCAGCTCGACGCCCCCCCACTCCAGTTTCTTGCCCCCCCCCCCACTCCTACTGTGGTCACCATGGCAACGCCATTCTTCCCCCTGCCGATTGGGCCCTAATTAGAGCAGCTATTATGGGCTGGAGAGGAGAGGGCTGGGGAGCCGGGGAGACGCTGGATTCCAGGATTAGATTGACTGGAGATCACAGGGAAGGTTACTCACCATAAACTACCAACCAGCCCACAACCCAGTCTGAATCACTCAACGTGAACTCTCTCTCTCTCTCGCTCTCTCATATGTATGTTTCTGCTTTCCTCCCTTTCTGTCGCTCCCTTTTTTTTTACCTTTCCCTCTCCTCTTATTCTAACTCTCTCTCCCTCCCGTTTTCCGTCTCTCAGTGCCTCCTCTGATCCAACCCTTTGACTTCCCCCCCACCTCCATTGGGAAGCTCATGTACATCGCCTGCGTGGTGTCGTCTGGCGACATGCCCATCCACATCACCTGGCGTAAGGACGGCCAGGAGATCGTGCCCTCGTCGGGCGTCAACATCGAGACCAAGGAGTACATGAGCTCGCTGCAGATCGGCAAGGTGTCGCTCAAGCACAACGGCAACTACACCTGCATCGCTAGCAACGACGCCGCCACCGTCAGCTCTGAGAGGCAGCTCACTGTCACAGGTGAGACAGGGCCGGTTGACAGACAGACAGACAGACAGACAGACCCGCCATCAGGCTCCAAGTGTAATCTTCTCCCTCCCCTCCCTACAGTGCCTCCTCAGTTTGTTGTCCAGCCCAATAACCAGGATGGGATCTACGGCAAGGCGGGGGTCCTCAACTGCTCCGTGGACGGATACCCGCCTCCCAAA
>NC_092107.1:17598069-17730569 GCF_045679555.1 Salvelinus alpinus
GAGTTTAACATACTGGAGCTGAAGGCCTCATGATCCACACACATCATGGAACACTTCGGATCAGCAATGAGACCTCTCCCTATGAGAGTTAACAGGTCATTTAGTTCACCAACACTCCACAACAGCACACTCAGCAGCTAGAGTCACTGTAAACATAAGCCAGGAGTTCAGGGGGGCCGCATAATCATTACATAAAGTGTAAGGACAGTTAGATGAATGGGAGTCAAAGGTTTGAGACATGTAGAAACAGCCAACCAGCCAGCTGGTCGGGAACACTATCTTCCCAGAGGAAGTCACAATGGAACACATGGGCCTGCCTACCTGCCCCGCCCTAGGCTCACAGCTAACCAGAGACAGGAGGAGTCTTGTGATTGGCTGAGACAAACACGCCCGCCTCACCACGCCTCCCTCCCTCTCCACAGTCATATGATATGGCCTAGAGGACCTCTGCAGTCTTTCTCACATGCACATTCTCTCCTTGCTACCCATCTCTTTCCATTTCTATTATTCACATAAGAATTGAGCAGACATATACATTTGTATGAGACAGAAATGTGTGTGTGTGTGTGTGTGTTGTGAGAAATGTGATAGTCTAAAGATATGGAAAGAATAAGAATGAGAGACAATTTCTCTCTCTCTCTCCAACCAACTTGTTAACTCCTTCTTCTTCATCCATGTCTCTCTCCCTCTATTTTCTCATTATCCAAAAAGAAAAAGCAAGAAAGCAGGAGGAATGAGAGAGAGAGAGAGATAGAGAGAGAGAGGTAGAGAGAGAGAGAGAGAGATCAAAAGGAACACACCAATTAGGATCTGGCTAAAAATACTTGAATCAGTTATAGAACCCATTGCCCTCTATGGCTGTGAGGTCTGGGGTCCGCTCACCAACCACGAATCCACAAAATGGGACGAACACCAAATTGAGACTCTGCATGCAGAATTCTGCAAAAAATATCCTCCATGTACAACGTAAAACACCAAATAATGCACGCAGAGCAGAATTAGGCCGATACTCGCTAATTATCAAAATCCAGTAAAGAGCCGTTCAATTCTATACCACCTAAAAGAAAGCGATTCACAAACCTTCCATAACAAAGCCATCACCTACAGAGAGATGAACCTGGAGAAGAGTCCCCTAAGCAAGCTGTTCCTGGGGCTCTGTTCACAAACACAAACAGACCCCACAGACCCCAGTACAGCAGCACAATTAGACCCAACCAAATCATGAGAAAACAAAACGATAATTTCTTGACACATTGGAAAGTATTCACAAAAAAACAGAGCAAACTAGAATGCTATTTGGCCCTAAACAGAGAGTACACAGTGGCAGAATACCTGACCACTATGACTGACCCAAACTTAAGGAAAGCTTTGACTATGTACAGACTCAGTGAGCATAGCCTTGCTATTGAGAAAGGCCGCCGTAGGCAGACCTGGCTCTCAAGAGAAGACCGGCTATGTGCACACTGCCCACAAAATTAGGTGGAAACTGAGCTGCACTTCCTAACCTGCCAAATGTATGACCATATTAGAGACACATATTTCCCTCAGATTTCGAAAACAAACACAATTTTGAAAAACTCCCATATCTACTGGGTGAAATACCACAGTGTGCCATCACAGCAGCAATATTTGTGACCTGTTGCCACAAGAAAAGGGCAACCAGTGAAGAACAAACACAATTGTAAATACAACCCATATTTATGTTTATTTATTTTCCCATTTGTACTTTAAGCATTTGCACATCGTTACAACACCGTATATATATACACTATTACAGGGGCTGAGTCACTGGCTTACTGGTGCTATTTCATGCCGTCCCTAGGAGGGGTGCGTCACTTGAGTGGGTTGAGTTACTGACGTGATCTTCCTGTCTGGGTTGGCGCCCCCCCTTGGTTTATGCTGTGGTGGAGATCTTTGTGGGCTATACTCGGCCTTGTCTCAGGATTGTAAGTTGGTGGTTGAAGATATCCCTCTAGTGGTGATATAACCCCACCCACTGTGCTTTGGCAAAGTGGGTGGGGTTATATCCTTCCTGTTTGGCCCTGTCCGGGGGTATCATCGGATGGGGCCACAGTGTCTCCTGACCCCTCCTGTCTCAGCCTCCAGTATTTATGCTGCAGTAGTTTATGTGTCGGGGGGCTAGGGTCAGTTGATTATATCTGGAGTATCTCTGCTGTCTTATCCAGTGTCCTGTGTGAATTTAAGTATGCTCTCTCTAATTCTCTCCTTCTCTCTTTCTTTCTCTCTCTCGGAGAACCTGAGCCCTAGGACCATACGTCAGGACTACCGGGCATGATGACTCCTTGCTGTCCCCAGTCCACCTGGCCTTGCTGCTGTTCCAGTTTCAACTGTTCTGCCTGCGGTTATGGAACCCCTACCTGTCCCAGACCTGCTGCTTTCAACTCTTAATGATCGGCTATGAAAAGCCAACTGACATTTATTCCTGATTATTATTTGACCATGCTTGTCATTTATGAACATTTTGAAAATCTTGGCTCTCTCTAATTCTCTCCTTCTCTCTTTCTTTCTCTCTCTCGGAGGACCTGAGCCCTAGGACCATACGTCAGGACTACCGGGCATGATGACTCCTTGCTGTCCCCAGTCCACCTGGCCTTGCTGCTGTTCCAGTTTCAACTGTTCTGCCTGCGGTTATGGAACCCCTACCTGTCCCAGACCTGCTGCTTTCAACTCTTAATGATCGGCTATGAAAAGCCAACTGACATTTATTCCTGATTATTATTTGACCATGCTTGTCATTTATGAACATTTTGAAAATCTTGGCTCTCTCTAATTCTCTCCTTCTCTCTTTCTTTCTCTCTCTCGGAGGACCTGAGCCCTAGGACCATACGTCAGGACTACCGGGCATGATGACTCCTTGCTGTCCCCAGTCCACCTGGCCTTGCTGCTATTCCAGTTTCAACTGTTCTGCCTGCGGTTATGGAACCCCTACCTGTCCCAGACCTGCTGTTTTCAACTCTTAATGATCGGCTATGAAAAGCCAACTGACATTTATTCCTGATTATTATTTGACCATGCTTGTCACTTATGAACATTTTGAACATCTTGGCCATGTTCTGTTATAATCTCCACCCGGCACAGCCAGAAGAGGACTGGCCACCCCTCATAGCCTGGTTCCTCTCTAGGTTTCTTCCTAGGTTTTGGCCTTTCTAGGGAGTTTTTCCTAGCCACCGTGCTTCTACACCTGCATTGCTTGCTGTTTGGGGTTTTAGGCTGGGTTTCTGTACAGCACTTCGAGATATTAGCTGATGTACGAAGGGCTATATAAAATAAACTTGATTTGATTTATACATAATAGGACATTATGACTTTTGGAACTTCTGCGGAGTGTAATGTTTGCTGTTTATTTTTATTGTTTATTTCACTTTTGTTTATGCTCTACTTCACTTGCATTGGCAATGTCAACATATGTTTCCCATGCCAATAAAGCCCCTTGAATTGAATTGAGTGAAGGAGATTGAAGGAAGAGAACTAGAGGTTGAATACATAACAGCACTCTCCCCCAGCTGGAGATGTCATGTGCTCATAACATGCATACGCTCTGTCTAACTTTGGCTTTTAATGACCTCACGAAGACACTGTGTTGCCCAAATAGCCGCCAGGAAGTCAGTCGGCAAGCCTGGAATTAAGTCTTTATTTGTTGTAAAAAAAACACTTTCCTCTGCCTTAGTTGGTTCGTGTTGGGGTGTATGCATAGCTCTTTAAAATGGCTTTTGATACCTGGCCCTGGAAAGCACAGAGAGTTCCAGTGTCTGTCTCCGCTCTCTTTCAGGCTGAGGGCCACATGACCGGCCGTGTTGTGAATGGTATTTGCATTTGTATTGGCACTGTGGCAATGTCAGATACTTCATACCTGTTTTTCACGGCCCTTGTTTGGTGAGCAGAGTGGTATACTAAGAAGCAAGCTATATCTACTCAAGCTTTTATAACGCTAGCCAGCTTCAGTTAGCTTCACATTCCAGGTCATGCTTCGTCTGTACTTAGACAGTGGATATTGATAGTCTGTCCGCCGTTAACTTCAGCAGGCTTGTAACTGCGAGTTCATGTTGCACTTGGCTAGTCAAACGCCGAACTGTTCGTTGAGACAATGCTGAAACGTCAAAACATGGGCGAGTCAGAGCCACATCGTAATTTGTGCCAAAATCTAAATGAAAGAATAGTTATCTGGCAAATTCAGCAGGCTATGGTGTGAAATAGGCTTTCAGAAGTGCCATCGTTATTTTATTACTTATCGTTAATGCCGTCTTTGGTGTGTCTATATCTGATGACGTTCTACTCAATATACTCTTAAAACGAATTTCCTGTATCCCCTTCTCCCTCATACTAGATCTCAGTCTCTCTCTTTCCGTCTAATACTGCCCACATTGTAGCAATACATGCTCCACGGTCTCGGTCTCCTGGCAATAATCACACTTTCCTGTTGGATGCTTCCTATCACATTTAAAATCGTATTCAATTAGCTGTGTCCCACTCTTAATCTTGTAAAAATAGCCTCCTCTATTCTGTCCCTTCCTGCCGTCCTCCCCTCCCCGACTTTCCTCTGTACTTTAAATAAATGCCTGCCCTTAGTATATCAATTCCACTGCTCCTGCCATCTCTGCACCACCACTGTCCATATCAGGCTTTTTGTATCTGCCTTGCTCATTGAAACTACAACAGGGTGATCATTTAAAATACAGTGGGGCAAAAAAGTATTTAGTCAGCCACCAATTGTGCAAGTTCTCCCACTTAAAAAGATGAGAGAGGCCTTTAATTTTCATCATAGGTACACTTCAACTATGACAGACAAAATGAGGGAAAAAAATCCAGAAAATCACATTGTAGGATTTTTTATGAATTTATTTGCAAATTATGGTGGAAAATAAGTATTTGGTCACCTACAAACAAGCAAGATTTCTGGCTCTCACAGACCTGTAACTTCTTCTTTAAGAGGCCCCTCTGTCCTCCACTCGTTACCTGTATTAATGGCACCTGTTTGAACTTGTTATCAGTATAAAAGACACCTGTCCACAACCTCAAACAGTCACACTCCAAACTCCACTATGGCCAAGACCAAAGAGCTGTCAAAGGACACCAGAAACAAAATTGTAGACCTGCACCAGGCTGGGAAGACTGAATCTGCAATAGGTAAGCAGCTTGGTTTGAAGAAATCAACTGTGGGAGCAATTATTAGGAAATGGAAGACATACAAGACCACTGATAATCTCCCTCGATCTGGGGCTCCACGCAAGATCTCATCCCGTGGGGTCAAAATGATCACAAGAACGGTGAGCAAAAATCCCAGAATCACACGGGGGGACCTAGTGAATGACCTGCAGAGAGCTGGGACCAAAGTAACAAAGCCTACCATCAGTAACACACTACGCCGCCAGGGACTCAAATCCTGCAGTGCCAGACGTGTCCCCCTGCTTAAGGTCCAGGCCCGTCTGAAGTTTGCTAGAGAGCATTTGGATGATCCAGAAGAAGATTGGGAGAATGTCATATGGTCAGATGAAACAAAATATAACTTTTTGGTAAAAACTCAACTCGTCGTGTTTGGAGGACAAAGAATGCTGAGTTGCATCCAAAGAACACCATACCTACTGTGAATCACGGGGGTGGAAACATCATGCTTTGGGGCTGTTTTTCTGCAAAGGGACCAGGACGACTGATCCATGTAAAGGAAAGAATGAATGGGGCCATGTATTGTGAGATTGAGTGAAAACCTCCTTCCATCAGCAAGGGCATTGAAGATGAAACGTGGCTGGGTCTTTCAGCATGACAATGATCCCAAACACACCGCCCGGGCAACGAAGGAGTGGCTTCGTAAGAAGCATTTCAAGGTCCTGGAGTGGCCTAGCCAGTCTCCAGATCTCAACCCCATAGAAAATCTTTGGAGGGAGTTGAAAGTCCGTGTTGCCCAGCAACAGCCCCAAAACATCACTGCTCTAGAGGAGATCTGCATGGAGGAATGGGCCAAAATACCAGCAACAGTGTGTGAAAACCTTGTGAAGACTTACAGAAAACGTTTGACCTTTGTCATTGCCAACAAAGGGTATATAACAAAGTATTGAGATAAACTTTTGTTATTGACCAAATACTTATTTTCCACCATAATTTGCAAATAAATTTATAAAAAATCCTACAATGTGATTTTCTGGATTTTTTTTCTCATTTTGTCTGTCATAGTTGAAGTGTACCTATGATGAAAATTACAGGCCTCTCTCATCTTTTTAAGTGGGAGAACTTGCACAATTGGTGGCTGACTAAATACTTTTTGCCCCACTGTATGGTGTCCAGTTCACAGCTGGGAGCTGAGGGGGGTCTATAACAGGCGGCAACAGTGAGAGACTTATTTCTGGAGAGATACATTTTTAAAATTAGAAGCTCGAACTGTTTGGGCATAGACCTGGAAAGTATGACAGAACTCTGCAGGCTATCTCTGCAGTAGATTGCAACTCCTCCCCCTTTGGCAGTTCTATCTTGACGGAAAATGTTGTCGTTGGGGATGGAAATCTCAGAATTTTTGGTGGCCTTCCTTAGCCAGGATTCAGACACGGCGAGGACATCAGGGTTGGCGGAGTGTGCTAAAGCAGTGAGTAAAACAAACTTAGGGATGAGATTTCCAATGTTAACATGCATGAAACCAAGGCTTTTACGGTTACAGAAGTCAACAAATGAGAGCGCCTGGGGAATGGGAGTGGAGCTAGGCGCTGCAGGGCCTGGATTAACCTCTACATCACCAGAGGAACAGAGGAGGTGTAGGATAAGGGTACGGCTAAAGGCTATAAGAACTGGTTGTCTAGTGCGTTCGGAACAGAGAGTAAAAGGAACAGGTTTCTGGGCGTGGAAAAATAGATTCAAGGCATAATGTACAGACAAGGGTATGGTAGGCTGTGATTACAGTGATTACAGTGATTACAGTGTTGTTAGCTAGCCAGCTGACGTTAGATGGCTGGCTAGCTAGCTAACATTACGTGTATGAACTGTGTGTAGTGATGTTATCTCAGAATGCCATTTTGTGTCTACTGTATAATAATGCTTAAATATTTGTGTCTGGAATTGGTGGAAAGTTGCTGCTATCCCATGTGACAAAAGCAGCAGTGTGTCGTCTCTACAAGGAATCGATGACAACACTTGGTATGTAAAGCATAAACACATTCTGATTATTTAATTGGCCTCCAACATGATTGGAACTCATTTTATTGATCTCACATCCCACAGCTGGTTGGACTGGAGGATGGTACGGTGCTGGTGGAAAGCTATGGCTGGCAACAACACCTGACTCCATACTTCAGGCCACTACCACAGATCAAGCTGTACCAGCACTTCAGGAGAATATAATTTTCATTGCATTGTATGAGGTTATTCTTCTTATCTAAACTTGGGAGGGGAATATATGTTGTGCAAGGTTGTAATGTCTTCATTTTTTTGTTCTTTCATGTTTTACAGCTTCGATGCTCTGGAGCCTGGTGTTGTTGTCGCCAAGGAGCGTTCGGACAGTCGGGACCAGGTTTTAGCTGCTGCGCAACGCTGACATCCTTCCTCCCATAGATGGTCTGCCTGTACAAGCACCAACTGGACTGGACACAGCTAGACAAACTGATCTTTTTGAGAAGATCAGGGAGTTTTGCGATGAAGAGGCTATGGACATCACATGCCCTGCACCAAAGTCAAGGGCAGGACAGAAACAGGCTCTCCGAATATAGATTCCCTTGTTAATGCGTGGTTCGGACGGACCAGTCGTCAGCACTATCTGCAGTGCCTCTATTCACATGACTCTCTCCTAACACACACGCCATACGTTGCTGCTACTATTTTATTTTATCCTGCTGCTAAGCCACTTTACCCCTGATAACTACCTCATCTATTGTTATCACTATTGTTATTGATATTGTTCGTGTACTGTATATTATTTTATTTATATTGCCACTATCTATTTCTGATATTGCTACTATGCAAGTAACCATTTGGCTGTACCATTTACATCCTCTGTAGAGACCCATCCACTTCGCAAAACTTAGCAAAATATTGATATATAAAATGAATATTGATATGTGTGGTTGTAACATGATTTTGTGACATACCACAACAATATCATGTGACCGTATCAAGTGTCCACCACATAAATATATGGAGCATGCATCTATTTATGTACTCTACATGTGCACCTCACTCAGGTTTCAACTCAGGTTGCATGGCCTTAACTTATGTATGGAATACTATGTGATAAGTGTGTATGTAACAGTATATAAAGTATGCTAATTTTTCCTCAGAACATTTTCCCTGACACCGAAAAGTACTAGATTTTGACAGGAAAATTGTCCCATTCACACACTTATCAAGAGAACATCCCTGGTCATCCCTACTGCATTTCATCTGGCAGATTTACTAAACACAAATGTTTAATTTGTAAATTATGTCTGAGTGTTGGAGTGTGCCCCTGGCTATCCATCAATAAAAAAACATTTTAAAAATTGGTCCGTCTGGTTTAATATAAGGAATTTGAAATTATTTATACTTTTGATACTTAAGTACATTTTAGCAAATCCATTTACTTTTGATACTTAAGTATTTTTAAAACCAAATACTTTTAGACTTATACTCAAATAGTATTTCACTGGGTTAATTTTACTTTTACTGCAGTAGTTTTCTGTTGAGGAATTTTTACCTTTACTCAAGTATAACAATGTAGTACTTTTTCCACCACTGGATGTGGCTGGGGGTTTTAACATTTCTTTCACATGACCCATCAATTTAGACAAGTGTGTCTCGGTAAGTGTAATCTAATATTTATTAAATATTTGTATCTGGACACTTTCTGTTTACCTGGAATTTTTCCTTATTGTAGGCTACTACCACTTTTAGTCTTAATCTTTACCACACTACTCACTGTTTAACCCATGACCTCATGTAAAGCCTTAAAGAGATGGGTGGGGCTGGCTTAAGAGGGTGTGAACAATGCTGAATGGTTGTAGACAAAGGAGAGCTCTCCAGTAGGTACCGAAACATTCAAAGGCCCTTTTCTCAAAAGTGAGTTAACAAGTTGATCAACTTTCAAAGCAGAATTACTTACCCCATTGTTCCTCAAAAATGCAGTGTATGATATAACATTTTGTATCCCTGAGTCTCTTTTTACCAATGTAAATAACCCAATTTCAAATTTTGCTCCATAAGACCGATTTGAGCCGGTCAGTCACAAATATCAATCGGAATAGGGGACTTAATATCTAAGAGGTTATATAAGTGAGCCACAGGTCTTCACTTCAAGGGCAACCAGGCATGTGTGTGTATGTGTGCCCATTTACAGTATGAGCTTGTACGCGTGTGTGTATCCGGGCAAGCCTGCATGGACAGGTCAGTGTCCACTATCCAGTGTGTCCAGAGGTCCTTCGGGGTTGTGCGTGTTACGCAACCTGTTATTGTGGTTTTTGGTTAAAGGGACGTTACCACAAGGTTTGGCAGTGTTTACAGTACCTTACGGTCTCCTTTGGGACCACTATCTCTCCTGTGAACGGCTGTGGTGATGTCCTTGACTGACCTCGACTTTGTTCGTCCACTATCGCCACGAGGAGCTCCACTCAGTCTTGGGATAAGAGCCCCAGATAAGAACCCTAGAACTGGTGAGATAAAAGATTGCATCTAGTTACAGAAGGCACTGAGTGGAATTCTATCAGGTTGCCATTGGCAGACTGCAGGATCTTTTGTGAGATGTGGAAAACAGTTCTGGTTATGGTAGGGGATGGAACCAAACCCTCTGAATTCACAGGACAAAAGTTAATGACAATCTAATGTCCATTGACTTGCAAGACGTGTCGTCATAACAACATATCCCTTCCTTTTATCGAAAGTGAACATCAGACTTCTCTCCTCCCTTCCTCCAGATCGTCTCTATTTCACCGGTTCCTGCACGTACACACGCACACACATCTGTAATAATGGAGATGCTAAGGTTTGCTTGTGTCATGAGACGTCACACATTGGTCTTTGTTTGGCCTGTGAGAGCAATATACCATCATCCACCATGTATTACTGATATTCCTTGCATTATTATGTTTCTGTCTGTGTGTAAACAGATACAGTAAAATCATTTGATTTGAAGACAACACATAACATTTATTTACTTGGTTTATGGGTTATCCAATACAAGTTGTGGGATGGGTCATCAAAATGCAGCTTATTTCAGTACATGCTTAACTGAATGAACAGGGACAGAATGCAATACGGAATTTTATTAATTCATTTGGGGTATGGCCTTGTCTCCCCATCAAAATCCATCTGTTAAAGCTGGAGATATCTGTTTTTTGCATGGACTGCGTCTCAGTCCACCGCATCCGCCAATGGAGGACTTCCGTATCTGTCATCTCACGAAAACGACTGTAGCGTCTGAACGGTTTGGCCTAGAAAATAAGTTCCAATGACAGGCCTTAAGGGTAGTATAGCTAGCTGGTGTTGGTGGGGAGGTAGATGGTTATTGAAAACTGTTGCTGAAAAACAGCAAGTTGTCACAGTGCTGACTTTTGCCCGTCGCCTGCAGCAAAAGCCTCTATCCCGTCCTCTGGCTAGGCAGAGTACTTTAGGATTTTAGTTACTTCGGTGTAACAAGGGCCTAGCCGTGCGGCCCTACCAGCCCCATCATGGTTCTCTCATGATCTCTGTTCTCTTTATATACCTTTTTTTTACAGGGGGGTTTCCAGGGTGCTGGGCCTCTGTCTAAACCTTAGACTATTTCGCTCAATTTTAGACCTCAGTTAGTGCTCCACAGCTATAACTCAAGCTTCCTGTTTCAAATCTAGGTCATGCAACACTGCTGCCCACATTGCTGCTTCTGTATTGCTGTGAGCGGTGTTGCTGTGGTCTGAGGCTGCTTCTGTGTTGCTGTGAGCGGTGTTGCTGTGAGCGGTGTTGCTGTGGTCTGAGGCTATTTCTGTGTTGCTGTGAGCGGTGTTGCTGTGGTCTGAGGCTATTTCTGTGTTGCTGCGAGCGGTGTTGCTGTGGTCTGAGGCTGCTTCTGTGTTGCTGCGAGCGGTGTTGCTGTGGGCTGATTCTACTTGATCATACCAGCTGGTTGTTTCTTCCACTGGAGGTGGTGTGTCCAGAGTCAGTAGTGAGAAGTCTATGATGGGTATCTCTTCTGTTTCCCCCTGTTGTCCAGTTTCTGCAGGTGTAGTCCATGGTTCCAAGAGATCCCATGGATGCCCTGTGTTGTTGACCTCACTTCTTGATGGAGTGGGCAGATCCTTTTCGGCTTTTGTCACAAAGTGAACATGGGTAAGTTGACATATGAATACATCCCAACGTTTACACCCATTAGTTGAGAGAGAGGAAAGTGATCATTGCAAGAGTGAGGCCATAGGTTAAAGGCTAAAGGTGTAACGATGTACGCTGAGTGTCGGGAAGCAAGTTCAGGGAGTGAGTGTTGTAATTAAATAAACTGAAATTGAACATAATACAAAACAAGATCCTCAAACAATGAAACAGACATGAAACAGAAACAATGACGCCTGGGGAAGGAACCAAAGGGAGTGACATATCAAGGAAGTGGTGGAGTCCAGGTGAGTCTGACGACATGCAGGTGTGCGCCATAACGAGCATCCTGGTCACCTAGAGGCCGGAGAGGAAGCACACATGACAGTACCCCCTCCCCAGCACGTTCGGCTCCAGCCGCAGGACGGCAACCCAAGAGACGATCCTGGGGATCATGAGCGGACCGGTCACCCCTGCTGATGCGTGGGAACCTGTCGCCGGCTGGGACGCGGGAACCTGACAGACCTAAGGCAGGGCAGCCTGGCGATCCGGTTGAGGCATGAGAGCCTGTGTCACGATCGTCTTTAGGTGAAAGAAAGGACCAAGGCGCAGCGTGATATAGATACATCTTCTATTTATTTGAGAAGATGAAACGAACACGAACACTAATACAAACTAAACAAAAACAACAAACGACCGTGAAGCTACAAACGAAAGTGCAGACACAAGCTACTAACGTCAAACATAGACAATTACCCACAACCTACCTAATGCCTATGGCTGCCTTAAATATGGCTCCCAATCAGAGACAACGATAGACAGCTGTCTCTAATTGAGAACCAATCTAGGCAACCATAGACTTTCCTAAACACCTACACTGAACACAATCCCATGAACTCTACAAAAAAAACCTAGACAATACAAACACCCTAGACGAGACAAAAACACACCAACATCCCCCATGTCACACCCTGACCTAACTAAAATAATACAGAAAACAAAGATAACTAAGGCCAGGGCGTGACAGCCTGACGAGATGGCTGAGGCAGGGGAGCCTGTAGCGGCTCCCGGACCCAACGTTATTCCCACCTAACCAAAAAAACAAAACAAAAATATTTTAAAAAAACACTCCCTGATGCTTCTCTTAGGTGAGGCGTCATTCTGTAACGATGTGCGCTGAGAGTCGAAAAGCAAGTTCAGGGAGTGAGTGTTTTAATTAAATGAACAGAGCATAATACAAACCAAGAACCTTGAACAATGCACGGACATGAAACAGAAACAATGATGCCTGGGGAAGGAACCAAAGGGAGTGACATATATAGGGCAGGTAATCAAGGAGGTGGTGGAGTCCAGGTGAGTCTGACGATGCGCAGGTGCGCGTAACGATGGTGACAGGTGTGCGCCATAACGACCAGCCTGTTGACCTAGAGGCCGGAGAGGGAGCACACGTGACAAAAGGTCAATACGTAGTTGAATGATGTTCCGCACATGGCTAATAGGAAAAGGAGAAGAACGAGAAGCTATGCTGATGATACATTTGTATTCATTCCCACTATGCCTGTATAGTAGGAAACAGAGTGAATTGTTATGCTGTTTGACGAAGTTCAACAAGCATTCAGACCAGCCTTCCTGATTGAACCTTCCTAAACTACATTTGCATGTAGCAGATAAACAGAATGATTGTCTCTGTAATATCATGGTGGGCAGCACCACTCTGCCCCAAGCCCTCTGGTCCACATCCCTCCATGGTGATGAAGATGTCATCACTGCCCTTGGGGAGGTAAGCTGAGCCAGGTTGCTATAACCACCAGCAGCATCCATGGTGATAGTGCCTGTGTCCCAATCCAAAAGGCAGCCGCCTGCCGCCTACCTGCCTCCAAAGGCACCTACAGTACCTCAGTAAGTAGAACTTTTCCAGTAGGCAAGAGCCGTTTGGGAAGGGATTCAAAGGCTGCATCATCTGACAACACATTCTCATTGTGCCGAGCGCGAGATGTTTGTTTACATTGTCGTCACTTTAGCAGCTTGAGCAACTAGTGCTAGCAATTCAGTGAACAACTATCCCAAAATGTAAATACCTGACTCGAATAGCAAGTAAACAAGAAACAGAATCGATCTCCTCAGTACGTGTTCATGAATCAAGTTGACACCGACCAGAATAATTATCCTACGGTATAGGGTCCTCCTCTCGCATATTGCTTGGTCTGCTGCTCCACTGTTTTGGACAGACAAGCAAGCTTGTATACATGATAGGATAGGTATTTTTTAGACAGCTAAATAAGATATTTTACTGACTGTTTAAGAATGATTAATAACCATAATAGTGGTGTTTCACTGTGAATCCAATGTTGCATTAGAGCTGCTAATGCTTTTTCTAGCGCACAAGAGCTGAGCAACTCTGTAGTTTGTTTGTTTCATATCCTGTCATTGGGCCCCATTACGAAAGGATTCCGCTCAAAATGAAAAGAAGACTGGAATCAACTGACTAAATGACAGGCAAATGATTCTCCCTTTCCTAAGATCATCTCTACCATCTCTGATGGTCTGGTCCTACAAATCACAAAGTAGGTGTGCGTGCGCATGTACGTGTGTGTGCGGGCAGGGGGTCTGGGTCCAGGGCTGTTATGGTGACCATATTACCGCCACACCGGAGGTCACGAGTCACGAAGGCGGTCAAATTCTACGTGACCATTTAGTCACGGTAACTAGGCTTCTCCAAGCTCTGATTCTGCTGCTGGTCATTAGTAGCCTACCAAAAACTGCTAACTACCTGGTACTCGGCACTCCATTGTCCCTCTAGTTACTCTGACATCAATGCAAATGTAGTCGAAAATCTAATCAAACACTTCATGAGAGTCCATGAGCTCATGTTGAGCAACATTTCAATAGGCTATGCAATTGCGCCTCTATTAAAAAAAGATTTATATAGGCTAGGCCTATTACATTTATTTCTCAACTTTCCTCATATAAAGCACATTGCTTATCTTTACAACAGGAGTATAGACTATGGCTGCCATGAAAATGAAGGGCACAATGCAGGACTACGGGCTAAGGGCCCAACGGTCACTGGGAGCAAAAGGCATGGCTTTTTTTAGGGTGCATTGTGACTACACAAAGGGGATGCCGCCGTGAAATTCGAGGCATTATCAAGTGCTTGTCAAATTGTGAATGAGAGACTGATGAAGTGTGTACAGTCTGCGCAAAAAAACTAAGCAAAGCTCATGCCTTTCAAGCAACTTTTTCAAATCATCATTAGAGTCTCATCATGCATCCTTATTAAAAATCAAAACATATAGCCCAACGTTTGTAGAACAACTAAAGTTACATTAATAACTCTAAATGAAGCATATACCTAGTATTTCTTTATTATCCACTGAACACAGAATTGCCGCATGTGCGCACATCCTCAAAGCGTTTGGAGAAAATATCCTTTCTATTTTATTCAGCTTTGTTCATTTGTATTCTTCATAATATAAAATAGTGCCACGTAATTCTAAGCAAATTTTGTCTGCTAAACAAACTAGTGTAGCCCACAGCCATTTAGCATCGCCAGATCAGGACCTAACATAAGGACAACTCAGAGTATGCTATACTGTTCTTCTGAAATAGACTACATTTCCTTTATATCATGTTTCTTTAGACCTGTCTAAAATAAATAATGGATTTATTGTGAAGGTGTAGGCTATTTTACATGGATTTATTCGACTTTATAAAATGTAGATGTGTGAAAGCCAGGTGATGCTAAATGTGTTTATGTTAATTAACGGTCAATTACCGTGAGACCGACAGTTATTTGCTTCACAATCACCGACTGACCGCCACAGCCCTATCTGGGACGAACATTTTAATTTAATTTCCATGATTATTCCATAATAATTGGGATAAAGGGCTGTGGAACTAATTTCTTCATGTAACCTATAGAGTTTGCTTCATATCCTGTCATTACCTCCGTTATGAAGGGATTCTGCTCAAAATGAAAAGACAGACTCAACTGACTAAATGACTGGCAAATGATCCTCCATTTCCTAGAACAGGGAACTAGCTCTAAATTTGCCTAAACTGAAGAGACTGCTCTGGGAACCAACTGTTCAATCAAAGCATATTTTTACAGAAAGGGTATTGACTGGACATCAATAAGATGTCACAGGACAAGACAGCATTGATTTCTCGACGTCTACTGTTGTCAGTAAGTACTAGTGCACAAGAGCAGAGCAACTCTGAAAACATTCACCAGCCCACCATTCTCGTTCTCTTTCTCTCCCTCCATTTCTATCCCTGTCTCTCTCCTTCCCTCCCTGTCCCTGGACCCGAATGGCACCCTAATCTCCTTACAGTAGGTGCTAATAAGGCCTGGCTACTGTGGCTGCCGCTCTGCTGCTCCCCCTGGCCTAATCCTGCCCTCACTTCACAGCCTCCACCCAGGGGACACACGTCCACGCAGACCTGTATAGGCACTCTGCCTGTCTGTGGGGCTGGTGTGAAGGCAGATGCTGTAGAGAGGAGAGGTGTCAATGCATGCAAGGTGTGTGCCGATGCATAGTTGTCTGTGGAGTGCTTGTAGGGTGTTTGGTAGAGGAAGGAGACAGTTGTCTGTGGAGTGCTTGTAGGGTGTTTGGTAGAGGAAGGAGACAGTTGTCTGTGGAGTGCTTGTAGGGTGTTTGGTAGAGGAAGGAGACAGTTGTCTGTGGAGTGCTTGTAGGGTGTTTGGTAGAGGAAGGAGACAGTTGTCTGTGGAGTGCTAATATGGTGTTTGGTAGAGGAAGGAGACAGTTGTCTGTGGAGTGCTTGTAGGGTGTTTGGTAGAGGAAGGAGACAGTTGTCTGTGGAGTGCTTGTAGGGTGTTTGGTAGAGGAAGGAGACAGTTGTCTGTGGAGTGCTTGTAGGGTGTTTGGTAGAGGAAGGAGACAGTTGTCTGTGGAGTGCTTGTAGGGTGTTTGGTAGAGGAAGGAGACATAGTTGCTTGTGTTAAGTTAGTTGAAAGACCATAGGCAGGATGCATTGCATCAAATGTACCAGTCTCTCCCACTCTTTTGGTGGAAAGTTAGGTAGGGATGTAGAGTGGAATGTTAGCTCAGTGAGGTGTTTAGATAGGTAGGGAAATGGATGGGTCTGGGATTTAGAGAGGGATGGGTCTGAGTGGCTCACTATGGGGTCAGCCCGTCTAAACGGCCCTGTGTGGGAGTCGCCCCAGGGCTGGGTGCTCAGACACACACTGGCCTGTGAGAACAGCTACAGAACCCGTTCTGCCGCACTGCACATATACATACCGACATATACACTACCTTTCAAATGTTTGGGGTCACTTAGAAATGTCCTTGTTTTTGAAAGAAAAGCACATTTTTTGTCCATTAAAATAACATCAAATTGATCAGAAATACAGTGTGGACATTCTTTATGTTGTAAATGACTGTTGTAGCTGGAAACGGCAAATTTTTAATGGAATGTCTACATAGGCACATTACCAGCAACCATCACTCCTGTATTTTAATAGCACGTTGTGTTAGCTAATCCAAGTTGGTCATTTTAAAAGGCTAATTGATCATTAGAAAACCCTTTTGCAATTATGTTAGCACAGCTGAAAACTGTTGTTCTGATTAAAGAAGCAATAAAGTTGGCCTTCTTTAGACTAGTTGAGTATCTGGAGCATCAGTATTTGTGGGTTCGATTACAGGCTCAAAATAGCCAGAAACAAAGTACTTTCTTCTGAAACTCGTCAGTCTATTCCATGCAAGAAATTGGCAAAAAACTGAAGATCTCATACAACGCTGTGTACTACTCCCTTCATCGAACAGCCCAAACTGGCTCTAACCAGAATACAAAGAGGAGTGGGAGGCCCCGGTGCACAACTGAGAAAGAGGGCAAGTACATTAGAGTGTCTAGTTTGAGAAACAGACACCTCACAAGTTCTCAACTGGCAGCTTCATTAAATAGTACTCGCAAAACACCAGTCTCAATGCCAACAGTGAAGAGGCGACTCCGGGATGCTGGCTTCTGGTTGGAGTATGTATGTACAGTCACTGTGGGGACAACGTCATCGATGCACTTATTGATGAAACCAGTGACTGATGTGGTGTACTCCTCAATGCCATCGGAAGAATCCCGGAACATATTCCAGTCTGTGCTAGCAAAACAGTCCTGTAGCTTAGCATCTGCTTCATCTGACCACTTTTCTATTGACCGAGTCACTGGTGCTTCCTGATAAAATGTTTGCTTGCAAGCAGGAATCAGGAGAATAGAATTATGGTCAGATTTGCCAAATGGAGGGCGAGGGAGAGCTTTGTACACATCTCTGTGTGTGGAGTAAAGGTGGTCTAGAGTTTTTTTCCCCTCTGGTTGCACATTTAACATGCTGGTGGAAATTTGGTTAAACGGATTTAAGTTTCCCTGCATTAAAGTCCCCGGCCACTAGGAGCGCCGCCTCTGGATGAGCGTTTTCCTGTTTGCTTATGGCCGTATACAGCTCATTGAGTGCGGTCTTAATGCCGGCATCGATTTGTGGTGGTATATAGACAGCTACGAAAAATACAGATGAAAACTCTAGGTAGTGTGGTCTACAGCTTATCATGAGATACTCTACCTCAGGCGAGACTTCCTTAGGTATCGTGCACCAGCTGTTGTTTACAAATATACATAGACCGCCATTCCTTGTCTTAACAGAGGCTGCTGTTCTATACTGCCGATACAGTGTAAAACCCACCAGCTGTATGATGTTCATGTCGTCGTTCAGCCACGACTCGGTGAAACATAAGATATTACAGTTTTTAAATGTCCCCTTGGTAGTTTAATCTTTCTCGTAGGTCATCGATTTTATTTTCCAATGATTGAATGTTTGCCAATAGAACGGATGACGGTGGGGTTTTACTCGCTCGCCTACAAATTCTCAGAAGGCAGCTCGACCTCCGCCCCCTTTTTCTCCGTCTTCTCTTCGCGCAAATGACGGGGATTTGGGCCTGTTCCCGGGAAAGAACAGTCGGACATGTTAAAGGAAAAAGCTTCTACCAGTTCGTGGTGAGTAATCGCTGTACTGATGTCCAGAAGTTATTTTCGGTCATAAGAGACGGTAGCAGCAACATTATGTACAAAATAAGTTAAAAAAAAATAAAAAAATTACAACCAACGCAAAAAAAACAAACATAATAACACAGTTGGTTAGGAGCATGTAAAACGTCAGCCATCCTCTCCGGCGGCACTCTACCATCTCAGTACATTGTGGATTGGACGATATGAATACAAAGATAAATGTAATTACACACGTGAGTTTATCATCGTTTACAAAGTGATCACAGTGTTCCTTTGGATTCAGGAGCATTGGTCAGCGCTCTGGAATGTGTGGAAGAGAAACAGCTTCAGGTGCCAATGGATGTTCACTTTCCCCACACACAACAGACCACATGACTAAACTGGGCACGTGTGGATATCATTAGGATGGACGGGTAAAAAATAGAAAGAGGAGCAACCAAGTTCAAGGAGAGAAAGGCTGACAATAAAATGAGGGGAAGATAGAACATAATCCTCCTTTTTAAAATAATCAGAGTGAAAAGAAAATGGAAAGGGTGGAACGCAGAAAGACGAGGCTTGAGTGAGGGGTTAAAAGCGAAAGTAAGAGAGAAAAGGCAGGGGTTGGAGAGTGGGTAAAATCCAAGGCCGGGCCAGATGTCGTAACGTTCAAATGTTTTATAGTCTTCTCGGGAGCCCGTCTAAGGCCATGGTCTCTGCCGCTGCTTGACAGAAAACAGAAGGCACGCCAGCTATGTGACACGCAGGATGTTCATCAAAGCAGGATTCAGAGGCAGATGTCACATTTCCTGAGCGGCACGTCTCAAGGCCATAGCACATACTAATGCCAGTGTATTGTGTGCCTCCCTGCCTGCCTTTGAACAGAATACTAATGCGTGACTTCTAGCACTTACTATGGGTTGCATGTCACTGTGTAGCGTTCATGTCAGTTCATAGTGACATCAAGACATACAATGGAATCCTATCCCACTAGTGCTTACTAAACAGTGTTGCATGCATACAGTAGAAGTATGAATTTGAATATTAGAATGCACATGTACCTTCTTTTGATAGGGTAAAGGTCAGACATTTTGGTCGGGAGTTGGTCAACCATGGTTTGCCAGTGCTGTGATGAGATAGTGTAAAATAATTAATACGAAGAATTTATCTGCACTGTATCTTTGTTAGCTAGCTAGCCAGACAGTTTTGAGGAATGATTCCATACATTTTTTCAAATAAACTGCCAATATGCCAACATTCCATTCAAACAATGCAGGCAAGCCTCAGCCATACACTGGCTGAAATCAGACGACGATAGGACTTAGACAAGTTGTAAATGCAACAAGTATTGATATTGTATCATATAATAGCACTCACAGCTTCCAAAAACGAAATATTTGACATTTACGGTCTGTTTACATATATTTTAGAGGCTATTAAAGGTTGACAATAATTAGACAGTGTTGTAAAGTAGCTCTGTAAAAATACTTTAAACTACTACTTAAGTAACTATGGGCTCCCGAGTGGCGCAGCGGTCTAAGGCTGGTGACTCAGTGCAAGAGGTATCACTACAGTCCCTGGTTCAAATCCAGGCTGTGTCACATCCGGCCGTGATTGGGAGTCCCATAGGGCCCAGCGTCGTCTGGGTTTTGCCGGGGTAGGCCGTCATTGTAAATAAGGATTTGTTCTTAACTGACTTGCCCTGTTAAATAAAAGTAAGTACTTTTTTACACACACACACACACACACACACACACACACACACACACACACACACACACACACACACACACACACACACACACACACACACACACACACACACACACACACACACACACACACACACACACACACACACACACACACACACACACACACACACACACACACAGAAACACCTTAAAAGACATGTTTCTCTGTTTGCTCAAAATGAAAAAATACTCAGCATATTGGCTCTTTGAAAGACCATATAACACTGATATTGTTTCTGAATGACACTTCATCCATTGTGCACCAATATGGCAGGAATGCAGCACCCACATAGATTGTCTTTGAAGGTCAGGTGTGTACATATGGGCTGAATTTCCTCAGAGGTCCGGACAACAGGCCCTCCAATTTGACACACTGAATTCTATCTGAGAAGTAGTTGGTGAACCAGGCGAGGCAGTCATTTGAGAAACCAAGGCTATTGAGTCTGCCGATAAGAATGCAGTGATTGACAGTCGAAAGCCTTTGCCAGGTCGATGAAGACGGCTGCACAGTACAGTCTTTTTTCGATGGTGGTTAAGATATCGTTTAGGACCTTGAGCGTGGCTGAGGTGCACCCATGACCAGCTCTGAAACCAGATTGCATAGTGGAGAAGGTACGGTGGGATTCGAAATGGTCGGTGATCTGTTTGTTAACTTGGCTTTCAAAGATTTTAGAAAGGCAGGGCAGGATGGATATAGGTCTATAACAGTTTGGGTCTAGAGTGTCTCCCCTTTAGAAGAGGGGGATGACTGCAGCAGCTTTCCAATCTTTGGGGATCTCAGACGATACGAAAGAGAGGTTGAACAGGCTATTAAAAGGGGTTGCAACAATTTTGGCAGGTAATTTCAGAAAGAGAGGGTCCAGATTGTCTAGCCCAGCTGATTTGAAGGGATCCAGATTTTGCAGCTCTTTCAGATCATCGGCTGTCTGGATTTGGGTGAAGGAGAAGCGGGTGGGGGGCTTGGGCAAGTTGCTGGAGGGGGTGCAGAGCTGTTGGCCGGGGTAGGGGTAGCCAGGTGGAAAGCATGGCCAGCCGTAGAAAAATGCTTATTGAAATGATCGATTATCGTAGATTTATCGGTGGTGACAGTGTTTCCTAGCCTCAGTGCAGTGGGCAGCTGGGAGGAGGTGCTCTTATTCTCCATGGACTTTACAGTGTCCCAAAACATTTTGGAATTAGTGCTACAGGATGCAAATTTCTGCTTGAAAAAGCTAGCCTTAGCTTTCCTAGCTGACTGTGTATATTGGTTCCTGACTTCCCTGAAAAGTTGCGTATCGCGGGGGCTATTCGATGCTAATGCAGAAATGAATGAGCAAACCCTAAAATAACGATGATATCAAGTGTTTTCTTCCACAGAGGACTCAGGGTTATGTGAGTACAGAGACCGAGAGAGAGCAGGACCATAGGGCCTAATCAACAGAAACCCACAAAGTGGTACTGAAACAGACAACAGAGAAAGGATGTCAACCCACAGCTCACGGAGCCATAACAGAAAAAAAAATCCCAGTACAACAATATTTTCTCTTCCTCTCTTCCTCTGTAAAGAAAGAGTTGAATAAGGAGGGGATTGATAATGAAATGCCACACATTTGATGAAGACACTTTCCCATTTTACAGTCTGAACTACAAAACCTTGGATATCTCTTTCTCCTGTTCCAATCTCCCTCTGCTGTCATGGCCTTGCTGTGTCTCTCTTATAACTCATAAAGTCCCATCAAGTCCCAGGGGAGAGATGTTCCGTTTCCAGGGAAGATTTAGCGCGGGACTTACACTGCATCAATCAGATACAGACGCACTGCATCTATGGCTGGTGCACGGGCAATGGAGCTGGGCTATGTGATTTGCTACATCACAGCACAGGTGTCAGGCCACCTCTGATGATCTAGAAACAATTAGTGTCACACACACAGACAGACAGGCAGCTAGACGGATAGTCAGACAGACGGGCAGACAGACGGACAGGCAGGCAGACGGACAGACGAACAGGCAGGTAGATGGATAGTCAGACGGACGGGCAGGCAGACGGACAGGCAGGTAGACGGATAGTCAGACGGGCGGGCGGGCAGACGGATGGGCCGGCAGACGGACAGACAGACGGACAGGCAGGTAGATGGATAGTCAGACGGACGGGCAGGCAGACGGACAGGCAGGCAGACGGATAGTCAGACGGACGGGCAGGCAGACGGATGGGCCGGCAGACGGACAGACGGATAGATCCAGGGTGTGTGTGTTGACCACAGACTAATAAACGGACAGGACTGGACACAGAGTTGGAGGCTGAAGATAGTGACAGTACAAGGGAATGTCCTTTATGAGTCTGCTGCTGAACTGAAAGCACAGCTGGACTCTCGATTTAGGATGTCACGGTACAAATGGTGCAGCCAAACAGGAAGAACACCAAACAATCCCTTCTGGGGAGGTATGAAAACTCTTCCAAGCTGATTGATATTCTCTACCTGGATTAAAGTTAATCACTGTCATCGTCATAACAGCTATTCTACAAGGACCTGAAGCTGGTAACAGGACATTATGCTGTAATGTTACATCCACACCTGTCGTCTGTGATCAGGTAACCTGAACATATGTGATAATGATTGGAACCAAAACGTGCATAGACATGGGCTCTGCATGGTCCCAGAGAAGTGAGGGCAGGGTCCAGGGGAAGGAGATGATTTATATGGTGTGCATGTAAGGTTGCCTGGCTACCCAAACTCGGCCGAACGCCATGCCCATGAACGCTTCTTCTCCGAAATGAGTCTGGATTCGAGTCCCTCCCCAGGCGATTTCAAACACATTGTAACCGTTCTGATTGGTCCCGGAAACCAATGGGTTGGGCCAGAGCCAGAACACACGTGAGAGCAGAGTTTTGAATATTCGTCATTGGCTTTGATACTTTGGTTCGAGACGATCCAATCGCTGATGACTTTGTTTTGGATAACACCCCTCATTTTGACGTCACCACAAACTACTTTAATGATGTCCGTCTCAGAATGAAGTGTGCAGCGAACATAGAGCTGCGGAAGAATTCAGTTTGAGTCATCAGGCAACATGTAAGGCAGGGTTACAGGACGCTCGGTCGGAGGGTGACAGTAAAATGACACCCCTGCATATCCCCTAACATCTCCCTCACCCCATTCTGGCACCAATGGGACTGACTAGTAATGAAACCCCTGCGATAAAATCATGACGCAATTCACAGTTGTGTTACAGTAAAGACAGACAGAGAGACAATGGACAAAAGCGGCTTGATGGCCAAGGAACAGAAAGGCCTTCCAAAAACATCACGTTAGAAACTCATTACATGGAAACACTCACTGAGCAACCATGCAAACATTGATCTTTGAGGAATTGCATCAGTGTCTTGCCAGTAAACGGATGAAAAGGAGACCCACATTTAGAGCAATGAATAGTGACCTATGTAGGCGTGCGCGTGTGTGTGTGTGACTGTGTGAGCGTGAGTGTGCATGTAGCAGTGGAGGCTGGTGGGAGGAGCCATAGGAGAACGGGTTCATTGTAATGGCTGAAATGGAATCTTTGGAATGGTTTCCATAAGCTTGATGTGTTTGATACCGTTCCATTACAGCCATGACAATGAGCCTGTCCTCCTATAGCTCATCCTACCAGCCTCCACTGTCATGTAGGCACATTTGAGAATGTGGTGAACTGGTAATTGCATGGTGTTTTGTGTGTCTAATGTATTGAGTGAGTGTGTGAGACGAGGACAGAGAGACTGAATGTACGAACAGCTGCAGTTTAGACTTTCCTCCAGGAGTGCACACCGACACTAAGAGCCTTCTGTACATGACAAACTCACTCAGACACACACACGTAGCAAACACACCGATGTGCTGTCCTTACCTAACCCCACCCACTCTCACACTAAAATATCACATAAAAGTGGTCAGTAAAATGCATCGTTAGGCTATGTAGTTAACTAACAGTTTGAGTTCCATCACACAATCAAACAGACAACAGAACAATAGGCTGCATGGGGGTATGTACAGTACAAGCTGTACTGTTAGTTTAGCCCCCATGACAAGAGGCTTGACATCCAAACTTTTGTCGTCTCGCCCTGTTCTCTAGTGGACATATTATGTAACTACAGCAGGATGCAATTGGCGGCTTCACTTGAGAAATAGGCAATGTGAGTGTCATGTGTTTTTCCATAGAAATTCTCAGTTTCTGTCATGTGATTTTGTTACAATTCTGCTACCCGAAAAAGGCAACGCTGACTGCCCAACGTGACTACAAAACCTAACATATTTATTTCATATGTGGACCTATTATGATTATCTGTGTTGATTACATTCAATTGAAATTAAAATAAATCACAAGGAAATGACCAAAATATATGTATTTCTTATGCACTTCCCCTAATTAATATCTGGCTTACAGTACTCACCAGAAGGTGGCGTAAGACAGCAGTACAACATAGTGTTCCCGACCAAGGCTTGCATCTGACCAACCTGTATTTCCATTCCACGTGGAGGCAGTAATACAGCAGGACACAATGTTGGCCAACATTCAGATAGAAATGTATTACGTAGAACAAACATGCCTCTCTGGAATGTGGAATGACGTCATCTCTATTTATTACATTTCTATCAGAAACATTCCACAATGTTTGTGTACTGAACATGGCCCAGGTAAGTGAAGAGTTGTGCTGAACAAGAGAGGAGGCCCGTGTTAAAAATACTAAACCACAAAATATGGTCACACGCACATACACATGACCACATGCACATGTACACACACACACACACACACACACACGCTTATAGTGCCATCTCCACTACTGTAGGCGTGGTCCAGGCAGACAAGGTTCCCAGGATCCTTGCAGGACAAATTCTGTTTCCTGGTGGAGTCGGGGCCTGAGATAATGACATCACATAGTTAAGCGAGAACAAGGCTGAATGTGTGTTTTGTGTGTGTGCTGTGTGCGTGCGTGTATGTCAGTGTGTGTGTGAAGTGGGAGGTGGGACGGCAGCTCATGGAAGCTCTCTTCCTGCTATTGATAACATTTCCCCGTCTACTGGAGCATTAAAAACTCTGTTCCCACTCTACAACCACCAGCAGTGAAATACGCCATTATAAAAACAAGCTATCAGGACAGTATTCAACTCACAAACACACCCATGGACACAGACACAAGGCACACACACACAAAGATGTTCTCACACCAAGTGTAGGCTGTAGGTACGATTCAATTTCCATTCTAATTCATATTAAATGTATAGAAAAAGACAACAGCAGCTAGCTGACAGCAGAGAGCCTGCCGATGCTGATCTTTGACATCTGATGTACAGCCAAAACAAAGTCCTTTAAAGCAGGAAGGAATCGCAGCCTGACAACAGCCAACAATGTAGGGACCTTGGCTGGGCCATAACATTTCTGCAATGCTTGGACAACGTTGCCACGGCATTGCTAAACTTCTGGCTGCAAGTCATATTGAGGACACTGAACGGTATGGTAAACCTCATTAGGACATCACTTATTAGGCTACATATCATTATAGACATAGGGGTTTCAGTCCCACTGCGTCTCTTTCCATCACATTGACAAGTGAATGTAACACATCCCAGGTGAATGAATCTAATGTTGCTTCGTGGTGTATTTGAGCTTATTCCGTGGCCATCTTGGACTCTCTACGGAATTCTAATGAAGACAGATAGGTCAGTCTATCTGCAGACATATGATGTCCCTTTATAGACCGCGCCATGCTATTTTAGGTAAGGCCTATCTGTGCAGTTGATGGGCACTGTGCACGCCCCCCATCTCCTCATTCTCTCTTACGCTCTCCTCTCTCTCTCCCCCTCCCTCTCTCGGTGAAAACACAGTGCCTAGTGTCCGCTGCTCCCTGTTTATATACCAGTCATCAGTCTGACATGACCAGAGCATTTGCGTCACCCAGTGTCATATCAACTGTGTCTGCTACTCACTATACCCAGTCAAGAGACACTTAAATCTCTATATAGCCCTATGCATTCTACTTATAGACCGTGACCAGAATATGAATCACATTCAACATGGTATTAGCACATGCTATTCATCAGCAACATTAACATATGACAATACTATATACATATGGGATTGGTAAAACACAATATGCATATAAATCTAATGAATTATTGAACTATAATGGCACTCCACTCCCAAGAAGGAGTTAAAGAAATCGCATAAGAACAAGAGAATGTGAGTGTCACGGCCGTGTTCCCTCGTTCCCTTTACTTGCTGCCTCCGCCTTCCTCGATGCTTCCACCTGCTCCCACGGCAGGCCATCCTTTCCAGCCAGGATCTCCTCCCGTGTCCAGGATCCTTTGCCGTCCAGGATGTCCTCCCATGTCCAGTCCTTATGAAAAACGCTGCTCCCCCTTACCACACTGCTTGTTCCTTTGGTGGTGGGTAGTTCCGTCACGGCCGTCGAAAGAACTGGACCAAAGTGCAGCGTGGTAAGCGCACATTTTATTTTATTTTAAAATGTCGCCAACAAAACAACAAACGAAATAAACAACCGTGAAGCTTACAGGGCTATAGTGCCACAAACAAAGTTAACTACCCACAACGAAAGGAGGGGAAAAAGGGCTACCTAAGTATGGTTCCCAATCAGAGAAAACGATAGACAGCTGTCCCTGATTGAGAACTATACCCGGCCAAAACATAGAGACACAAAATCATAGAAGTAAAGGACATAGAATGCCCACCCAAATCACACCCTGACCAAACCAAAAAGAGACATTAAAAAAGGCTCTCTGAGGTCAAGGCGTGACAGTGAGGCTATTTCTGTATGTGCATCAAGTTTCCTTTAGATTTTTGTTATCCTCTCAGCTTGTTGTCTCCGCTCTCTGACACAGTTATATATATATATATGAGAGAGAGCCTAGGGGGGGGTATACGTGCAGAGAAGCACCCCTCAGTGAAAAGCAGGCTTGGGGACTCCAGTGCAGCTGTATAGGGAGCAGTGAACTTGGCGACTGATACAATGTTTTTCTGCTCCAGAAAAGAAGTGGTACAGATAAGTGTCTGTCAACATGTAGTCCACATTATACACCCAAATGATGTGCACTCATCTGTTACTTTGTTTCCATAGAGGTACGCAAAACCAGATCATTTTCTTTCATTTATCAGATAGAAGTGAGTCGTTTAGGTAGGTTGTTACAATATGCCATGGCTAGTGTTTTATTCATCACAAACAGATACTGTAAGTCGCGTTCCAGTTGGAACAGGGAACAGGAAGCTGTGGGAAGAATTATTTATGGGCACAGGTATGTTCCATCCTTTGTTTTCTCATCTAATTCTGACAGTTTTTTTTCCCTTTTGTTCTTCCTTTACATTATTGAATCATTTATTTTGGGATGTTTTCAAAGAGAAGAATATTCTGTTCATAGGTTAAACATCTGTGTGTGTGTGTGTGTGTGTGTGTGTGTGTGTGTGTGTGTGTGTGTGTGTGTGTGTGTGTGTGTGTGTGTGTGTGTGTGTGTGTGTGTGTGTGTGTGTCAATGCGTGTGTGCTATGCCCATCAACTTCACATCTAATCCACTCTAAGGTTACCTAATGTAACCCTGGTTCTATGATATTATGAGTAAGGTCTCTCGCTTTGGTTAATGCCTTGTTAGGGGCAGAGTCTAGGAAGATCCATTCACACAACGTCTGTCATAGACCGACAAGAGCAACAGCCAATAGTGGACCACTCCACTTATATAAGGGGCCTCAGTCCGCCCCCATCTTTAGGCACTGCAATAGAAGCTTACATTTTAACAACCTAAAAGCCGGTTTTACTGCACTGTATGGTTTTTTTCTTCCACAGAACTCAATGGAAACAGAAAACGTCAACAATAACTACAAATATTAATCCCACTTTTCAAAAATAGCAAATCACCACTCCGCTCCCAGTAGTGTCCATCCCCTACTTTCTATTTTTAAGAAAGTTATTTACCCCTTCACCTAAACCGGGTTCATATACTACTCCCAACCCTTCCCTTTAAACCTAAAATCTCTAGCTAATAATTCCAGGAATTCGAGTGCTTGGCTTAGTTTGCCCAGTACGGGGAAAAGCAGTAGGCATGACTCTGGGAGAGAAGGTTTTGACGCATTATATGTGAGCTACTCAAAGCCTGACCGTGGGGTCCCTACAGCTCAGTTAACTAGTAGCCTGGTGGACTAAACGCCTAGCTGTAGTTAGCACTTCCTTAGTCAAAGAGCACTGTGGCTCTTACAGGCTAAAAATCTCCCATGAACGTAGTACCGAGAGGCACAACCAGTCAGCCTAGCCAGCGAGGGCACTGGGTAGCTAAACGAGGGGTGAAGTACTGCTACCCAGTGTAGGTAGAAAAGCAGAAAGAGCTAGCTCTAAGCGTGTACTGGCAGGCGGTAGCTGTGGGGCTAGTCCTGGAGTTAGCTAGCTACTGTTCGCCCTGTGGGCCAATTGCCTAGCTATTGCTACTGTCGTACACTGCTTGTTGAAGACAAAGCAAATGGCGTAAGTCTTAGATGAGCTAGCTGGTTAGCCTTGCCTGGTAGGGGTAGCTATGAGTCTGTCAAGCCCTGGCCATAGAGAGGCTTTTATTCTCTATTTTGGTTAGGCCAGGGTGCGACTAGGGTGGGCATTCTAGTTTCTTTATTTCTATGTTTTGTATTTCTATGTTTTGGCCGGGTATGGTTCTCAATCAGGGACAGCTGTCTATCGTTGTCTCTGATTGGGAATCATACTTAGGCAGCCTTTTTCCTTTGGTGTTTGTGGGTAGTTATCTTTGTTAGTGGCACTATAGCCCTGTTAAGCTTCACGGTTGTGTCTTCGTTTCTTGTTTTGTTGGCGACATTTACAATAATAAAAGAAAATGTACGCTCACCACGCTGCACCTTGGTCTCCTTCCGACGACGGCTGTGACAGAGTCCGTAGAGTGGGCTACAAGCTTGTCGTAAATGGCACACAATCAGCTGGAGAGCACCACTAGTTGGCGTTGCTCTATATGCAAAACAATTTTAGATTGGTAAATTAGTCTAGCGGCCAGCTGTAATCATGGTCAAATTACCAACCGGAGGGCTACCATTGATTTCGTTAGTCACTTCCACTCAGATATAATATTAAAAACTGCAAAATTTCTCTCCACCCTATGGAAAAATGTGCATAATTGCAGTACATTTGCTGTAAAACGGATATTTTATCTCTGCCCCTTGTCAAAATGTGTAGAATTACAAGAAATCAACTCAAAAAAAATAAAAATCTCTCTCCACTGCCCAACCAAATTTTGCTTATGGCCCCCAAAAGGCTAGTGCTGGCTCTGACTGAGTCAGTATGAATGTGGGTACACAGACCCGCGAGCCACTGCAGCCCCTCATGATGAGTTCAGATTTTAGTGGCCCCCACCTCCATAAAAACGGACCATTCCTGGCTTAAAGTGTGGCTAAACGAATCTCAAAAGTCTATTTCATTTCTTCCACCTTGGTGGGAATAAGCAGCACGAAGCAGGTATCTAAGCGGGCTGGTAGGGCGAGAGCTCGCCACGTGGCGCTAGCCGAGCCAGAGACTGAGAAGTAGCTTTCTTGCGAGCTCAATCCTCTCGATTAGAAGCTGCTGTGCTACACTCGGTGGCAGAGTCTTTGACGGTTCACCCGTGTTAGCAGGAAAGCAGAGGTCCAAGATGATGCTGAGAAGAGTAGAGGATTTTATTTGAATCCGTGAGGAAGACAAAAGAAGTGAGGATGGGAGAGGACTATGGCCCATTATATAGGAAGTAGAGTGGTCTATGACAGACGTTGTGTGATTGGATCTTCCTAGACTCCGCCCCTAACAAGGCATTACCCAAAGTGAAAGACAGAACCATTTAAATAGTATCGAACTGGCTGACCTCTAATATTGTGTGGGAGGTTCAGGAACTTGCAGGGGGCACTGCCAAGGACTGTGGGTGGGGACACTGCTGGGTACATTGTCCATTCTGCCAACACTGCCAGGCTGCAGCCTAAAGCCAATCATCAACTTTAGTACTTTGAACGCAACTATTTACAAAATCTGTCCATTACATATTTGGGGGTTTTCCATGTGACTAAGCATCAGGCTGGAAAATTAATGGTAGGCTATACTTAATTCAATGTTTGGTATATTTTGGTGCACTTGTTTCAGTTCCTGAAACGGCTTTGACAGAATAAAGAAAACAAAATTCAATAGCAAACGTTCCCCCACCCTTCCCCCTTCTTTAAATAAAATACATATAACCTTGCATAGATGTATTTTATAAAGTAGTGTGTAGGCCTATGTGGTGAAAATATTGTCAATGAGTATTAAAGGAGTTTTACTTTAAGCCTGAAGGCTGTGGAAAGTCCCTAAGGAAATCCCCTACTGCCCACATTGAGTGCTCTGCCTAATGGAAGCCATACTATGTACGCCACATCCTAATGGTCATGAGTGTCAGTCACAGAGTTGCTGACCCTGTACTCATGGTTTGTTTGGTTTCCTCATTGATCCCTGTGTCTAGCCTATAGGCTTACACTATCGGGCATACTGTATCTCCTCTCTGGACTTTTCCTTAATGTCTCTAAGTCTCTCCTTCTGTCTGGTCTGTGTGCATGTCTGTCTGTCTGTTCGTTTGTCCGTATTGTCCTGTATGCATTGTACACGTGCCTGCCTGTCTCTGTCTCTCTGTGTGTGTCTGCTGAGGTGTGAGGATGGACAGTGTGACTGGTGACCCAATCACTCCACATGGCGGCTGCCCGTACCCATTGTTCCTGGAAAATGGCAGACGAGAGTAGTGTGCTCTGTGGAAACAAAACACCTCCCTGTCTATAATCCCACAGAGTGGAACTAATCCACAGGCACAGGCTCACATTATCTCACCTCCTCCTTCAACACATACAGATGCATGACTTTAATTTGATCACCCTGTTGTTGTAGGAAATGTCCTGCACAGCAGGAAATGCACACTTTTACTGTATTCTAGGTTTAAAAAGGTCTCTAAAGTTTGTGATTTCCACTTTACATTTTCAGACTCGATTTGCCCCAACAAATTTTTTTATCATTCACTCTCTGCAAGGATTATTTTCCTGTTGTGAGAATGATCAAATTAAGATCCTACATCTGTAGGCCTACTACAGTACATGGGTGAATACATACAAAACCCAAAATGTCAGAAGGTTAATAGCCTACTGTATGTATAAGAGTTTAAATAAAACATTTTCAATGTAGTAGCTCACCCATAGCAATACACTGAATAATGTAATAATTCTGAGAACACTGTAGGCCTACTTTTAGGCCCAATCCATAACAAATCCACATGCTGAGGTTGTCAATGTCAGCTTCAAGTTCAAAGGCTTTTTTGTCATTGCATTGGGAACGACTTAATAGCCACTGACTATCATTGACTTTTGGACCAATTTCATACAAACAGGAATGTGATGGCATACATTGCTGCCAAGCTCATGATAGCCCACTTCCTCAAAACAGTCACATTGTATCACAGAGGTTTTCCCTTCTGTAGCAGTGTGTGGATAAATTCACTGGGGAAGCCAAGCCAGTAAGAAAGCCATATTGTTGTGATATTTGCGTTGTTTGCTCTATAACCCATTAGTTCATACACCACAATAAGGCTGTGACAACAAAAAGACAAAATTCACACAGTGGTGGAATAAGTTCAACTACACATACGTTTGCATCATCACAAAACCGGAGAGCAACATCTGTCCAGCAATGTTCCCTCAAATTTTTCGGGGCACTGAGCAAATATTTGTGCAACTTCCAGCGAGCGTTTACAGTGAACACTGAGGCTGTACCCTTACAGTTTTAGACAGTAACCAATAGGCTATTGTGGTTATTTCAGCATAATGTAGGCCTAGCAACAAAAACCAATCGAGCAAATCCCATAACATTTTCACATGGAAATAGCTTCTTTTGATTTCTATGATGTAGCCTGTATGTGGTGTTCAATGCAGACCTACATTGCATGAGACTTTTAAAAAGTTTATAAAGGGCTTGACATGAATTCATGATTTTTTTGTTGTTACGTAACACCATGGGCCAAATAGGTCAATCTATCAATCAAATGTATTTATAAAGCCCTTCTTACATCAGCTGATGTCACAAAGTGTTGTACAGAAACCCAGCCTAAAACCCCAAACAGCAAGCAATGTCCCTAGAAAGGCCAGAACCTAGGAAGAAACCTAGAGAGGAACTAGGCTATGAGGGGTGGTCAGTCCTCTTCTGGCTGTGCCGGGTGGAGATTATAACAGAACATGGCCAAGATGTTCAAATGTTCATAGATGACCAGCAGGGTCAAATAATAATAATCACAGTGGTTGTAGAGGATGCAACAGGTTAGCACCTCAGGAGTAAATGTCAGTTGGCTTTTCATAGCCAATCATTCAGAGTATCTCTACCGCTCCTGCTGTCTCTAGAGAGTTGAAAACAGCAGGTCTGGGACAGGTAGCACGTCCGGTGAACAGGTCAGGGTTCCATAGCCGCAGGCAGAACAGTTGAAACTGGAGCAGCAGCACGACCAGGTGGACTGGGGACAGCAAGGAGTCATCAGGCCAGGTAGTCCTGAGGCATGGTCCTAAGGCTCAGGTCCTCCGAGAGAGAGAAAGAAAGAAAGAGAAAAATGCTTTGTAGGTTAGCAGTAAAACCTTGTAATCAGCCCTTTCCTTAACAGGAAGCCAGTGTAGAGAGGCTAGCACTGGAGTAATATGATACATTTTTTGGGTTCTAGTCAAGATTCTAGCAGCCGTGTTTAGCACTAACTGAAGTTTATTTATTGCTTTATCCAGGTAGCCGGAAAGTAGAGCATTGCAGTAGTCTAACCTAGAAGTGACAAAAGCATGGATACATTTTTCTGCATAATTTTTGGACAGAAAGTTTCTGATTTTGCAATGTTACATAGATGGAAAAAAGCTGTCCTTGAAACAGTCTTGATATGTTCGTCAAAAGAGAGATCAGGGTCCAGAGTAACGCAGATGTCCTTCACAGTTTTATTTGAGATGACTGTACAACCATCAAGATTAAATGTCAGATTCAACAGAAGATCTCTTTCTTTCTTGGGACCTAGAACTAGCATCTCTGTTTTGTCCGAGTTTAAAAGTATAACATTTGCCACCATCCACTTCCTTATGTCTGAAACACAGGCTTCCAGGGAGGGCAATTTTGGGGCTTTACCATGTTTCATCGAAATGTACAACAGTGTGTCGTCCGCATAGCAGTGAAAGTTAACATTATTTTTCTGAATGACATCATCAAGAGGTCAAATATATAGTGAAAACAATAGTGGTCCTAAAACGGAGCCTCGAGGAACACTGAAATTTACAGTTGATTTGTCAGAGGACAAACCATCCACGGAGACAAAATTATATACACTGCTCAAAAAAATAAAGGGAACACTTAAACAACACAATGTAACTCCAAGTCAATCACACTTCTGTGAAATCAAACTGTCCACTTAGGAAGCAACACTGATTGACAATAAATTTCACATGCTGTTGTGCAAATGGAATAGACAAAAGGTGGAAATTATAGGCAATTAGCAAGACACCCCCAATAAAGGAGTGGTTCTGCAGGTGGTGACCACAGACCACTTCTCAGTTCCTATGCTTCCTGGCTGATGTTTTGGTCACTTTTGAATGCTGGCGGTGCTTTCACTCTAGTGGTAGCATGAGACGGAGTCTACAACCCACACAAGTGGCTCAGGTAGTGCAGCTCATCCAGGATGGCACATCAATGCGAGCTGTGGCAAGAAGGTTTGCTGTGTCTGTCAGCGTAGTGTCCAGAGCATGGAGGCGACAGGCCAGTACATCAGGAGACGTGGAGGAGGCCGTAGGAGGGCAACAACCCAGCAGCAGGACCGCTACCTCCGCCTTTGTGCAAGGAGGAGCACTGCCAGAGCCCTGCAAAATGACCTCCAGCAGGCCACAAATGTGCGTCCTTGGGTAGTTGGAGGGAGTCTGGAAGGGCATCTAGGAATCTTTGGGTTGTCTGAGAATTCATAGCACAGCTTTTTATGATCCTTGGTTGGGGTTTGAGCAAACGTAATAAAATGGTGGTCCGATAGTCCAGGATTATGAGGAAAAACATTAAGATCCACAACATTTATTCCACGGGACAAAACTAGGTCCAGAGTATGACTGTGGCAGTGAGTAGGTCCAGAGACATGTTTGCCAAAACCTACTGAGTCGATGATGGCTCCGAAAGCCTTTTGGAGTGGGTCTGTGTACTTTTCCATGTGAATAATAAAGTCAACAAAAATGTGAATATTATTTGCCATGACTACAAGGTCCGATAGGAATTCAGGCAACTCGGTGAGGAACGTTGTATATGGCCCAGGAGGCCTGTAAACAGTAGCTATAAAAAGTGATTGAGTAAGCTGCATAGATTTCATGACTAGAAGCTCAAAAGAAAAAAAAAAGAAATTTGCTATCGTAAATGTTATCAACACTTCCGCCTTTGCGGGTGCACGTGGGATATGGTCACTAGTGTAACCAGGAGGTGAGGCCTCATTTAACACAGTATATTCATCAAGCTTAAGCCATGTTTCAGTCAGGCCAATCACATCAAGATTGTGATCAGTGATTAGTTCATTGACTGTAACTGCCTTGGAAGTGAGGGATCTAACATTAAGTATCCCTATTCTGAGATGTGAGGTATCACGATCTCTTTCAATAATGGCAGGAATGGATCAAATCAAATCAAATTTTATTTGTCACATACACATGGTTAGCAGATATTAATGTGAGTGTAGCGAAATGCTTGTGCTTCTAGTTCCGACAATGCAGTAATAACCAACAAGTAATCTAACCTAACAATTCCACAACAATTCCACACAATTCCTTATACACACAAGTGTAAAGGGATAAAGAATATGTACATAAAGATATATGAATGAGTGATGGTACAGAATGGCATAGGCAAGATGCAGTAGATGGTATAGTGTACAGTCTATACATATGAGATGAGTAATGTAGGGTATGTAAACATAAAGTGGCATAGTTTAAAGTGGCTAGTGATACATGTATTACATAAAGATGGCAAGATGCAGTAGATGATATAGAGTACAGTATATACATATACATATGAGATGAGTAATGTAGGGTATGTAAACATTATATTAAGTGGCATTGTTTAAAGTGGCTAGTGTTACATTTTTACATAATTTCCATCAATTCCCATTATTAAAGTGGCTGGAGTTGAGTCAGTATGTTGGCAGCGGCCACTAAATGTTAGTGGTGGCTGTTTAACAGTCTGATGGCCTTGAGATAGAAGCTGTTTTTCAGTCTCTCGGTCCCTGCTTTGATGCACCTGTACTGACCTCGCCTTCTGGATGATAGCGGGGTGAACAGGCAGTGGCTCGGGTGGTTGTTGTCCTTGATGATCTTTATGGCCTTCCTGTGACATCGGGTGGTGTAGGTGTCCTGGAGGTCAGGTAGTTTGCCCCCGGTGATGCGTTGTGCAGACCTCACTACCCTCTGGAGAGCCTTACGGTTGTGGGCGGAGCAGTTGCCGTACCAGGCGGTGATACAGCCCGACAGGATGCTCTCGATTGTGCATCTGTAGAAGTTTGTGAGTGCTTTTGGTGACAAGCCGAATTTCTTCAGCCTCCTGAGGTTGAAGAGGCGCTGCTGCGCCTTCTTCACAACGCTGTCTGTGTGGGTGGACCAATTCAGTTTGTCCGTGATGTGTACACCGAGGAACTTAAAACTTTCCACCTTCTCCACTACTGACCCGTCGATGTGGATAGGGGGGTGCTCCCTCTGCTGTTTCCTGAAGTCCACAATCATCTCCTTTGTTTTGTTGACGTTGAGTGTGAGGTTATTTTCCTGACACCACACTCCGAGGGCCCTCACCTCCTCCCTGTAGGCCGTCTCGTCGTTGTTGGTAATCAAGCCTACCACTGTAGTGTCGTCCGCAAACTTGATGATTGAGTTGGAGGCGTGCATGGCCACGCAGTCGTGGGTGAACAGGGAGTACAGGAGAGGGCTCAGAACGCACCCTTGTGGGGCCCCAGTGTTGAGGATCAGCGGGGTGGAGATGTTGTTACCTACCCTCACCACCTGGGGGCGGCCCGTCAGGAAGTCCAGGACCCAGTTGCACAGGGCGGGGTCGAGACCCAGGGTCTCGAGCTTGATGACGAGTTTGGAGGGTACTATGGTGTTAAATGCTGAGCTGTAGTCGATGAACAGCATTCTCACATAGGTATTCCTCTTGTCCAGATGGGTTAGGGCAGTGTGCAGTGTGGTTGCGATTGCGTCGTCTGTGGACCTATTGGGTCGGTAAGCAAATTGGAGTGGGTCTAGGGTGTCAGGTAGGGTGGAGGTGATATGGTCCTTGACTAGTCTCTCAAAGCACTTCATGATGACGGAAGTGAGTGCTACGGGGCGGTAGTCGTTTAGCTCAGTTACCTTAGCTTTCTTGGGAACAGGAACAATGGTGGCCCTCTTGAAGCATGTGGGAACAGCAGACTGGGATAAAGATTGATTGAATATGTCCTTAAACACACCAGCCAGCTGGTCTGCGCATGCTCTGAGGACGCGGCTGGGAATGCCGTCTGGGCCTGCAGCCTTGCGAGGGTTAACACGTTTAAATGTTTTACTCACCTCGACTGCAGTGAAGGAGAGCCCGCAGGTTTTGGTAGCGGGCTGTGTCAGTGGCACTGTATTGTCCTCAAAGCGAGCAAAAAAGTTATTTAGTCTGTCTGGGAGCAAGACATCCTGGTCCGCGACGGGGCTGATTTTCTTTTTGTAATCCGTGATTGACTGTAGACCCTGCCACATACCTCTTGTGTCTGAGCTGTTGAATTGCGACTCTACTTTGTCTCTATACTGGGACTTAGCTTGTTTGATTGCCTTGCGGAGGGAATAGCTACACTGTTTATATTCGGTCATGTTTCCGGTCACCTTGCCCTGGTTAAAAGCAGTGGTTCGCGCTTTCAGTTTCACGCGAATGCTGCCATCAATCCACGGTTTCTGGTTTGGGAATGTTTTAATCGTTGCTGTGGGTACGACATCGTCAATGCACTTTCTAATGAACTCGCTCACCGAATCAGCGTATTCGTCAATGTTGTTATTGGACGCAATGCGGAACATATCCCAATCCACGTGATCGAAGCAGTCTTGAAGCGTGGAATCAGATTGGTCGGACCAGCGTTGAACAGACCTGAGCGCGGGAGCTTGCTGTTTTAGTTTCTGTTTGTAGGCTGGAAGCAACAAAATGGAGTCGTGGTCAGCTTTTCCGAAAGGAGGGCGGGGGAGGGCCTTATATGCGTCGCGGAAGTTAGTATAACAATGATCCAAGGTTTTACCAGCCCTGGTAGCACAATCGATATGCTGATAGAATTTAGGGAGTTTTGTTTTCAGATTAGCCTTGTTAAAATCCCCAGCTACGATGAATGCAGCCTCAGGGTGTGTGGTTTCCAGTTTACAAAGAGTCAGATAAAGTTCGTTCAGGGCCATCGATGTGTCTGCTTGGGGGGGGGATATATACGGCTGTGATTATAATCGAAGAGAATTCCCTTGGTAGATAATGCGGTCGACATTTGATTGTGAGGAATTCTAAATCAGGTGAACAGAATGACTTGAGTTCCTGTATGTTGTTATGATCACACCACGTCTCGTTAATCATAAGGCATACACCCCGCCCCTCTTCTTACCAGAAAGATGTTTGTTTCTGTCGGCGCGATGCGTGAAGAAACCAGCTGGCTGCACCGACTCCGTTAGCGTCTCTCGAGTGAGCCATGTTTCTGTGAAGCAAAGAACGTTACAATCTCTGATGTCTCTCTGGAATGTTACCCTTGCTCGGATTTCATCAACCTTATTGTTATGCTGGTGAATGGGGACCCAAAAGCGACGTAATAGAAACAGAGTCTTTATTCCAGTATTAAACAAACAATGATTCTCCTGGATATTATCAAAGGTAAATCCAAAACAGGAAACTGAAATCCTCTCGTCAGTAGAGAGGAACGACTGGAGACGCGACCACAGACTGCAGGTCGCTTCAGGAAGGCACAGGCCGTAGCTGACATAGACACCTGCTCACACGCAGCATCTGAAGAAGGCAAAAACACGACAGGGCGGAACAAGGACACAGAACAGCAAACATCAAACAAGAATCCGACAAGGACAGAAGCGGAAAACAGAGGGGGAAATAGGGACTCTAATCAGAGGGCAAAATAGGGGACAGGTGTGAAAGAGTAAATGAGGTCGTTAGGAGAATGAGAAACAGCTGGGAGCCACGGAACGATAGAGAGAGAGAGCGGGAGAGGGAGAGAGGGAGGAGGAGAGAGAGGGATAGAAAGAGGGAAAGAACCTAATAAGACCAGCAGAGGGAAGCACAGGGACAAGACATGATGATCAAAGACAAAACATGACACTTATTGCCAAGAGACTGGACATTGGCGAGTAGTATGCTAGGGAGTGGAGCGCGATGTGCCCGTCTCCGAAGCCTGACCAGGAGACCGCTTCGTTTGCCCCTTTTACGGTGTCGTTGTTTAGGGTCGCCGGCTGGGATCAGATCCATTGTATTGGGTGGAAGGCAAAACACAGGATCCGCTTCGGGAGAGTCATATTCCTGGTTGTAACGATGGTGAGTTGACGTTGCTCTTATATTCAGTAGTTCCCCCCGACTGTATGTAATGAAACCTAAGATTACCTGGGGTACCAATGTAAGGAATAACACATAAAAAAACAAAATACTGCATATTTTCCTAGGAACGCGAAGCGAGGCGGCCATCTCGGTCGGCGCCGGAAGTAGATGAGGTCTTTATTCCAGTGAGATTGCTAAGGCGAACACCGCCATGTTTATTTTTGCCCAACCTAGATCGAGGCACAGACACAGTCTCAATGGGGATAGCTGAGCTGACTACACTGACTGTGTTAGTTGCAGGCTCCACTAAGCTGGCAGGCTGGCTAACAGCCTGCTGCCTGGCCTGCACCCTATCTCATTGTGGAGCTAGAAGAGTTAGAGCCCTGTCTATGTTCGTAGATAAGATGAGAGCACACCTCCAGCTAGGATGGAGTCCGTCACTCCTCAACAGGCCAGGCTTGGTCCTGTTTGTGGGTGAGTCCCAGAAAGAGGGCCAATTATCTACAAATTATATCTTTCAATTCTATCAAATTCTCTCTATAAAAAACAGTTTTCAACCAGCGATTGAGTTGTGAGACTCTGCTGTAGAGCTCATCACTCCCCTTAACTCGGAGGTGGCCAGAGACAATTACTCGATGCCGACACATCTTTCTATCTGATTTACACGCTGAAGCTATGATGCGCTTGGTGACCTTTGACTGTTTCATCCTAACGTCGTTGGTGCCGACGTGGATAATAATATCCCTATACTCTCTACACTCGCCAGTTTTAGCTTTAGCCAGCACCTTCTTCAGATTAGCCTTAACGTCGTTAGCCCTGCCCCCTGGCAAACAGTGTATGATCGCTGGATGATTCGTTTTAAGTCTAATACTGCGGGTAATGAAGTCGCCAATGACTAGGGTTTTCAATTTGTCAGAGCTAATGGTGGGAGGCTTCGGTGTCTCAGACCCCGTAACGGGAGGAGTAGAGACCAGAGAAGGCTCGGCCTCTGACTCCGACCCGTTGCTTAATGGGGAGAACCGGTTGAAAGTTTCTGTCGGCTGAATGAGCGACACCGGTTGAACATTACTACAACAAAATTGTCCGGCTGCGGGGACTGTGCGAGGGGATTTAAACTACTATCTGTACTTACTGGTGGCACAGACGCTGTTTCATCCTTTCCTACACTAAAATTACCCTTGCCTAACGATTGCGTCTGAAGCTGGGCTTGCAGCACAGCTATCCTCGCCATAAGGCGATCGTTCTCCTGTATATTACGAGTACAGCGACTGCAATTAGAAGAAATCATGTTAATGTTACTACTTAGCTTTGGCTGTTGGAGGTCCTGACGAACCACGTCCAAATAAAGCGTCCGGTGTGAAAAAGTTTAATGAAAAAAGTCGAGCGAGGGGAAAAACAAAAAATATAAACGGTAATTAAAAAGTATAAACCGTAAAGTTGGCAGGTAGCAAAGTAAGGTTAGCAACAAACCGCACAGCAGCACGTAAACAAGTCTACAAGTTATGACTGTACATTGCATTGTATTGTGTTGTATGATGCAAGAAACCACTTTACAAAATAAAATGTATTATTATTACTGTACCATACAGAGAATTAGACAATGTAGGCTACCCCTCCGCCAAGTGGTTTATTTGCATATTCAAGCCTGTCTCAAAATACAACCCTGTCCCTTTAATTAAGACAGGCTTTTTAACTGACTGGTTTTTCAAAGACAGCTTGAAAAGTAGCCTACACGTTTTGTGCTCTTGTAGGAAGCAAAAACTCCCCATTGCTGACCTATACGAATCTATAACTGGGCTAATAACTTGTTAACTATCAAAGAATATCAACACCTGCAGCTCTGTGCTCTGATCTGAAAAGCTCATTCACTCATGATTGAAAGACCACTCAAGCTAGCTAGCTACTGCAGGACATCAACAAAGCAGACCAGAAACAGACACATTTTGGGAGAGGCGTTGTTCAGTGAGCAATTTACCTGTGTGAGGTTTCGCCCAGGAAACAAACAACTGATCACATTTTTTAAATCCCTTTGTCCTGTCCATGTAGATTGCCAGAGCGCACACTGGGCACAACATATGCAAATGTTGATGTTTCCGGAGAGGAAAACAGGGGGGGATAAAAAGCTACCAGCTCAAGAGGAAGAAATATCAAAGATGGGTTAATAATCTCAGGGATAAAGGCGGGGTTAGGCCGCAATGATACCCTATTGTTACCGGGTGCACATTGTGCACATAACGAGTGCACTGAGAGTGTGTAAATGTCATTTACACGCTTGGTGGAGGCCAATGCTAGTAATAGCGCGGCCTTAAATGAAAGCATCTTCAGCTCCACCTGATCCAGGGGCTAAAAGGCTGTTGGCATAGAGCATCCAAAACAATTGATAAATCCCATGACGGGGAAAGCTGTTTGGACACCGGATGCAAACGACGTGCACCCTTCATAAAATGGGCAACAAGGGGGTGTTGCCCCACTGTCGTGCTCCCAAAACCTACATGACAAGCCGAAATAGCTGCTAGATATACCTTAATAGTCAGAGCACTGGAATGGCACTGTCTGTGATTTAGTGCACCATTCCTCAAACACGTGTCATTTACAACTATAAAGGGATCTGGTGGATGAGGCTCTAGCACTCTGAATAGTCTAACTTACATTCTTTTAACCTCTCTGAACCACCCATCCCGGATCCGGGAACATTGTCATCAGAAACGCTGACTAGCATAGCCTGGCCTAGCGCCACAGGTAAATAATATAATATCATGAAATCACAAGTCCAATACAGCAAATGAAAGATAAACATCTTGTGAATCCAGCCAACATGTCCGATTTTTTAAATGTTTTACAGCGAAAACACAACATATATTTATGTTAGCTCACCACCATATCCAAAAAAACACAGCCATTTTTTCACAGCAACGATAGCTTTCACAAAACCCACAAATAGAGATAAAATTAATCACTAACCTTTGAACATCTTCATCAGATGACCGTCATATGACATCATGTTATACAATACATTTATGTTTTTTTCGATAATGTGCATATTTATAGCCACAAATCGTGGTTTTACATTGGCGCCATGTTCAGAAATGGCTCCAAAATAGCCAGAATAATTACAGAGAGCAACGTGAAATACAGAAATACTCATCATAAAACTTTGATGAAAGATACATGCTTTACATATAATTAAAGATACACTGGTTCTTAATGCAACCGCTGTGTTAGATTTAAAAAATAACTTTAGTAAAAAGCATCCCATGCAATAATCTGAGACGGCGCTCAGCCATTCTCCGCCATGTTGGAGTCAACAGAAATACGAAATTACATCATAAATATTCCCTTACCTTTGATGAACTTTCATGAGAATGCAGTGCCAGGAATCCTAGTTCCACAATAAATCGTTGTTTTGTTTTATAATGTCCATTACTTCTGTCGAATTAGCAACTTTGGCTAGCATGTGTAGTTCACGTGTCCATACAAATTTACGCTAATGACCGAAAACTTCAAAAAGTGATATTACAAGTCGAATAAACTGGTCAAACTCAGTTGAGAATCAATCTTCAGGATGTTTTTCTCATATATATCCAATAACGTCCCAAACGGAGCATTTCTTCATGTCTATATAACCCATGGCAGAGAAGGACATCACATGCCCAGTGTGCGTGACCAAGAACTGGCAATCTGCCTGACCAGTCACTCCAATGGCTCTAGCCATTGGCTCCCACATCAAGCTAGACGCTTCATTCCACGTTCTACTGCCTGTTGACATCTAGTGGAAGGCGTATATGAAGTGCATACAGATCCATAAATATAGGAGAATTGAATAGGCGATGACTTTCACAGCGACCCATTTCAGAATTTTCACTTCCTGTTTGGAAGTTTGCCTGCCATATGAGTTCTGTTTTACTCACAGATATAATTCAAACAGTTTTAGAAACTTCAGAGTGTTTTCTATCCAATTGTAATAATAATTTGCATATCATATGATCTTGGACAGAGTACGAGGCCGTTCAATTTGGGCACCAATTCATCCAAAAGTGAAAATGTCGCCCCCTATCCTAGAGAAGATATACCTTAGTGCCATTCCAGTGCTCTGACTATTGTCTGTGATTTAGTGCACCATTCCTCAAACACGTGCCATTTACAACTACAAAGGGATCTGGTGGATAAGGCTCTAGCACTCTGAATAGTCTAACTTACATTTTGGGGAAACACGACAGTGTTGAAGTTGAACCATTCACAGGCCAGGCCCAGAGTGCCAACCGTTCCGGGTGAGGATGGAAAATCTCCCCTCGTTCATGGCACTGTTGGTCCCGACGCAGGGGGAGGGGCCATGGTTGATTGCATAGTGGCCAATGTGGCGCTATTAGTATGAGAGATAGACCCCTTTCCTGCACCCTGGATAGGGTGGGGGAAATCAGCGCCAGTGGGGGAAATGCATACAGGAGGATGTGGCCACGTGCGCCAATGCATCCACTCCCATCGGTGTATCCCGAGTATTCTCTATTGATGCATAAAGATCCACTGCTGGAATGTCGAAGTGCATCCAAACCTGATTGACTACCTCTGGGTGGAGCTTCCACTCTCCGTATAGAGGGTTCCCCCTGGAAAGTAAATTTGCCCCCAGATTCAGTACTCCCGGTACATGAGTAGCTCTCAGTGACTGGAGATGCACACTGCTCTATATAATCAGTATGTGTGCCAGTGTGTATAAGTGAGGGTATTGCAGTCCCCCTTGTCTGTTTATGTAAGCCACAACAGTGGTATTGTCTGTTCTGACTAGAACTATTATCAAGGGAGGCCAAACGCTTGCTGGCATCAATCAATCAAATGCTACAGCGACAACATGTCATACTCTTTTGCTCCAGGCAGCATCAGATACAGTACATGGGCTACACATACTGAGACAGGGGGTCGCTGTTTCCCTCACTCAGATGATTCCTCCGGGAATTGGTGTTAAATTATGAAAACACAAAGAGGAAAGAGAGATTATTTTATCATTTTTATTGGACAAATATTTGGGGAAGCCTGCCTTCCATTGTCATCCATGAATACACTCCACTGTTTCCCTTATATTTTAGATCCTAATATTACACTTTATGAACCCACAACATATTGAAGATGACCTTATAAATAGTCTTAACACATGCGTGGAATGTATTTTGTTTCTGTAGCAGTTTGGTGTCACATGACTTGTTCATGAGCACGTGTAATTGACAGGGTCGTTCATGGACAGGAGAGGGAGAGCGAGGCAGGAGAGATAGAGAGAGAGATGCTAGTGGGAGTTACCAGCGGAGGATCGGCGGGGGAATGGAGCGTACTTTTTGTTGATTGAGGGGAACCTACCGTGCCTCCCGCGGCAGAAGCGGTAGTTCCCTCCCCAGGACAAGCATCAGTTTCCAATTTTAACCCCGGGTGGTGGACATATATGGATATTTATAGGTTAAACAAAGAAATGTGTCTAGAACATCACCAAGACAATCCCGGAAATAACAGACGTACCCTCAGCCGGTCACGTAGGCTACGTTACTGGAAGCTTTGCGTTACTGATAGGTAAGTGTACAATCAGATGACAGATAGAGGGCTATATTTTTCACGGGATACTATTATTACATGCACGTTGTTGAATTGATTTCCGAATCATAGCTAAACTCACTCCAAAATAATCCAATATAGGCTATCTGTATTTTTGGAAGGAACGCAAACACGTGTAGGCTATATGTCTTAAGTTATTGGCTATGCATGCAGGCTATACACTAAGTAATGTGAATGCATAGCAAGGTAGAGTGGCACGCGTTCTATAGATTAGCTGCTCTGACAGTGTGTTTACCCCCTCATCGTGAAGTGGGGAATTATTATAACCGATATCAATATTATGACTTTAATGTGTTGTTATTGCCTGAAATATATTGTCATAAATATATTTTAGGATTGAACTGCTGTAACAAATCAATTACTATTTAACTACCCGGGTCACTATAGCCCCATGTCGGAATAGAATATATTATTAGAATATAATAAAACATATTTAAAGCAATGTAGGCCTATTTCAAGTTTGTCAGTAAATGTAGGCGACGCTACATAAGATATTAGGCCTACGGTTAAATTTGTCTACAAAGTGTAGGGTCCCTTACAGGTTTCTTAATTTATGGAATATGAATGGTCTAGGCCTGGTGGGAAAATTAGGCTGATTTATGTTTAGCTTGAGTATTTTGTCCCAAGCATGTGAGGCTATGCGATTAGCCTACATATTATAGGCTATAACGGTAATCGCAGTCAAGTAATTATTGTATCATTTTGTTTTAGAAACATTTCAAGCTTCTGAATACCAGAAAACATTTCAATAGAAGACAAATGTGAAACCATTTAAAGAAAAATCATGAATGAAAGAAAAACGGTGGCAAGGAGACTTTTTAATATGAAACTTTCCAAAGCTGTGGCTTTGCAGCCTCGGCAGTTGTGCTGCACTCTCGCTCTCGCACGGTGGCTCCCGTAAAAAATGAGGCGAGGACGTGGGCTACGTGCGCATCCAGCACTAGACGAGATGAAATGGAGCGCTTGGAACACACGAACCTTTTAAATCCAAGCTCTTCCCACGAACACAACAGTTTTCCAGCTGCCGGCGAGAGAGTAACAAACGGTGAACACATATTTGGAGCTGCCGAGTTTCAACCTTTCCAACCCAACATGGGACTTAATGGACTAAACGGCTACTGCCAGGGCATAGCGCCGGTTGGGAGCGCCACGGCCGCGGAATTACTGTCTGGTCTGGCTTCAAAAACAAGCACTTCCAGCATCACGGTTTTAAAGAAACAGACGAATACTCGGCTGCCGTTCTATAACGGTGGGATTGTGTCTCCATCCGCAACCATCGAGGGCAACCACAGTGGGGTTTTGGCGCAAAGTCCCAACGGTTACCCTCCGAAAGTGAAAGGGGTGGGGGAGACACCCAATGGCCTTGCGCAACCCCTCGGCAGCAGAGCACGCCTCGTGGAGAATGGGGACAGAACACAACATGAGAAAAGCATTCTTCTGGTGAAGAGGCCCAATGGTGACCCACAGGTCAAACAGCTGCACCATCGGAAACGGAGAGGTGAGGAGAACCGGGACATGGGTTGTGAGACTCCCAAAGGCTGTGCCTTATCGGTGGGTTCAGGTTTAGGTACTCTAGGTATGATGGCCTATGGACCAGGTGAGTCGATAACCCCGGACTGCAAACGGAGACGAGTGTCGGAGAGCGAAGTTCACAAAGCGGAGCCTTCCAAACCCGGCAAGGCTGTCCTCCCTCTTGCTGCCAACGGCGACAGCAGCATCAACAATAACCATAGCAACCACAACCACTGCACCACCCCTCACCCCTCTTTGCCCGACCCTCACAACAACAAGCTGCACCACAATGTACACAAGTTGACGCTGCTGGGCCCCGGGGTTGTTCCAGGCCAGATGTCCCCGGTGGAGGCCAACAGCATCCGGTCTCTACCGTTACCGGCCGGGGCGGGCTGGTCGGCGGAGAGTATTGCCCAGCAGTACATCGTGCCCTGTCTGACTTCCTATGGTATCTGTGTGAAGGACAGTTTCCTGGGGCCACGGCTGGGTGAGTCGGTGCTAGGCGAGGTGGAGAGTCTGAACCGCAGCGGGAAGTTCCGGGGGGGTCAGCTGGTCAGCCAGAGGAGCATCCCCTCACGGAATATCCGTGGAGACCAGATCGCCTGGGTGGAGGGGCACGAGCCGGGGTGCGAGGGCATCGCCATGCTGATGGCACACATCGACGAGGCCGTGATGCACAGCGCTGCCAACGGGCAGCTGGGGGACTGTGTCATCAATGGACGCACCAAGGTGAGAGAACTGGGAGGGTGGGGGAGGACCGAGGGGCAGGGTAGCAGGTAGAGGCGGTGGGTTTGAGGACAGGAAGGGATGGCGTCATCAATTGGAGCACCAAGATGAGGGGAGATGTGGGACGAGAAGCTGGGGAAGAGAGAAATACAGAGAATTTTGGAAGGGAACAGGGTGAGCTGGGGACTCAATGTCATCAATGGCCATATCATGCTGAGAGGAGGATGAGGGGTGAGAAGGAGGAGAGACTGAAATAGAAAGGATTAGTACCAATGTCAACGTTTTATATAATTCTACGCCATAGATAGGGGGGATTAGCTGCGGTGTCCCATTTTGATGACATCATCAATTGTGATCCTGAACTGGCACTATCATATCACTGATAAAGGGTGGGTATGTAATCCTGTCTGTTCTCCTCCCTGTCTGATTCAATGTGATAGGGCCACACCCTCAGGTAAGTGGGGCCATAGCTGTCCTATATGCCCCTGACTTCTCCCATGCCAGTGTATGCCCCTATTGTCATGCCACTGTTTATGCCAATGTTCTCATACCACTGGCAGCAAGTCAACCTTCTGGAGCTATCTGGTCTGAGATCGGTGTTTCACTAGCTTTGAAGACCGCTCTTTCAATCTCTCACCCATACGCAAACAAGCCATTCTTGTGGCTGGTTTGGTGAGGGTGTGTGTGTTTGATTGGTTGGTGTCTGTTTGGATGGCTGTGTATATGTTTGATTGTTTGCCTGCCTAGCCTACTGTAGGCTACTTTTGTATGGCTATGTACGTATGCGCTTGTTTGGATCGTTTTTGTCTTTGTGTGTTTGAGATTATGAATGTATGAACGAGTGGTTATTTTTAACCATCCTTAGCATAGCGTAAAACGTTTATTACAAGCTTAGACAATGGCCAGACATGACCGACAGGTTTGGGTTCAAATTGAAGTCACTCAATTCAGGAAGTTAAAAAAGTGTGTGTGTGTATGTATGTATGTATGTATGTATATATATATTTCTTTTTTAATTAATAGTTTCTCTTTTTCAGTTTATTAAGAATTCACTGAAAAGCCCTGTTCAATTATTTAATTGGAATTTCAGTTGACTTCCTGAATAGACTGACTTTCATTCGATTACCAAAGAGCAGTAGTTGGCTGCAGTGCTGTAAAGCTGTCAGTGAGCTCGCTCAGTGACGCAGGTCTGGATATTTGAGCCAGGTCCTACGTCTGTCTTTACGTAGTATGTCACAGTCCTACGTCTGTCTCACCCAATCTCACTGCATTCTCCCAGGTTTCCACCCCACCCTGACCCAGTTTCTCAGCCCACCCATCCCTCTCCCAATGCAGGGTTCAGACCTATCTAGTCCTTGGTTCAACTAGACTAGAGCATGGTTTGAGTCCTGCATAAGCCGCAGTACATACACTGAATATAACCCTATGTGTTCACTGTAAGTCACTTTGATATAATCTGCTAACTAGTGACTGTGTTACATTAACATATTATCTCAGTTGTTCACTACTGCACCATGACCCCAGGGGCTGGATCTTATCAGTGGTGTTAGCCATTGCAGGACTGTCTAGACTTTGTTACGCCACATTTACTCAAAGAGCTTGAAGTGAAATATTTCCAGTCGATAAAGTAGTGGTAGTTGTGATAGAATGGTAGAGGGCGTAGCAGTAATAGTTGTGGTAGTTGTAGCCTTAATAGAATTAGTGGTAGTAGCTATAATGTAGGGTACTACATGTAATAGTAGTAATAGTTCAGGTAGTTGTAGCCTCACTAGTGGTAGTAGTTGGGCAATTCCATCGTAACGGAATTACGCTGAGACTCACATTTTTTTTCACTTTAAAATGTATACCAAACAAAAAACATTGATTTCAAAGTTGAACAAACCATAGAACTCTATGCACAAGGACTACTTTGAACAATTTCACACACAGTTTCACAAAAACACATTACATGAAGAACTGTGTGGATACAAAGTTTGGTAACCGAACAAAACTGAGATTTTATCAAGCTTTGCATCGGCACAAATTTTTCAGTAAATGTTTTTATTTATTTGTGTGAATTGTTCAAAGCAGTCGTTGTGCTTTGAAATCAATGTTTGTTTTTTGTTTGGCATACATTTTAAAGTTAAACAATCTCAGCGTATTTCCATTACAGTGGAATTGCCCAGTTGTAGTGTAGGGTGGTAGTCATAGTGGTAGCTTTAGAAGTAGTAGTAACTGTAGTGTAGGGTAGTAGTAACTGTAGTGTAGGGTAGTAGTCATAGTGGTAGCTTTAGAAGTAGTAGTAACTGTAAGGTAGGGTAGTAGTAACTGTAGTGTAGGGTAGTAGTAACTGTAGTGTAGGGTAGTAGTCATAGTGGTAGCTTTAGAAGTAGTAGTAACTGTAGTGTAGGGTAGTAGTAACTGTAGTGTAGGGTAGTAGTAACTGTAAGGTAGGGTAGTAGTAATTGTAAGGTAGGGTGGTAGTAACTGTAGTGTAGGGTGGTAGTCATAGTTGTAGCTTTAGATGTAGTAGTAACTGTAAGGTAGGGTAGTAGTAATTGTAAGGTAGGGTGGTAGTAACTGTAGTGTAGGGTGGTAGTAATAATTGTAGCTTTAGAAGTAGTAGTAACTGTAAGGTAGGGTAGTAGTAACTGTAGTGTAGGGTGGTAGTAATAATTGTAGCTTTAGAAGTAGTAGTAACTGTAAGGTTGGGTAGTAGTAACTGTAGTGTAGGGTAGTAGTAACTGTAGTGTAGGGTGGTAGTAATAATTGTAGCTTTAGAAGTAGTAGTAATTGTAAGGTCGGGTAGTAGTAACTGTAGTGTAGGGTGGTAGTAATAATTGTAGCTTTAGAAGTAGTAGTAACTGTAAGGTAGGGTAGTAGTAACTGTAGTGTAGGGTGGTAGTCATAGTTGTAGCTTTAGAAGTAGTAGTAACTGTAAGGTAGGGTAGTAGTAATTGTAAGGTAGGGTGGTAGTAACTGTAGTGTAGGGTGGTAGTAATAATTGTAGCTTTAGAAGTAGTAGTAACTGTAAGGTAGGGTAGTAGTAATTGTAAGGTCGGGTAGTAGTAACTGTAGTGTAGGGTGGTAGTAATAATTGTAGCTTTAGAAGTAGTAGTAACTGTAAGGTAGGGTAGTAGTAACTGTAGTGTAGGGTAGTAGTAACTGTAGTGTAGGGTGGTAGTAATAATTGTGGCTTTAGAAGTAGTAGTAATTGTAAGGTCGGGTAGTAGTAACTGTAGTGTAGGGTAGTAGTAATAGTTGTAGCTTTAGAAGTAGTAGTAACTGTAAGGTAGGGTAGTAGTAACTGTAGTGTAGGGTAGTAGTAACTGTAGTGTAGGGTGGTAGTAATAATTGTAGCTTTAGAAGTAGTAGTAACTGTAAGGTAGGGTAGTAGTAATTGTAAGGTCGGGTAGTAGTAACTGTAGTGTAGGGTGGTAGTAATAATTGTAGCTTTAGAAGTAGTAGTAACTGTACGGTAGGGTAGTAGTAACTGTAGTGTAGGGTAGTAGTAACTGTAGTGTAGGGTGGTAGTAATAATTGTAGATTTAGAAGTAGTAGTAACTGTAAGGTAGGGTGGTAGTCATAGTGGTACTGCAATACTTGTGGATTTAGCCTAGCGTGTGAGTGGGGCACCAGTTCCAGGGTTAACCGTGTGTGTGCAGTAGAGATGTGAGGGGTAGCAGCAGTACCAGTGTTCAGTGGGTCAGAGCTGTCAGAATACATTTGGGATCTACACCTCTCGTGGGGTGCAGTGTGTGCGTGTCTGTGTACACTACATTATCAAACCGCGTCTGTGCGGTGACCCCGTCGGAGTAGTAGAGATACACCTTGCCCCCACAGTGACATACGTTCTGTAATACCCAGACACCATGTGTTTGAACAGAGTCGTCACTCTCCCAGTCATCAGCCCTTTGCTCCTCTGTCATGGAACTGACTATTCTTCTTCCAGGTCAAAGGTTATGCTTACTCTGGTCCATGAGTGTGGCAGGCAGGCAGCTGATGTTAAATGGGTTAGTTGAGCCACAAGCCAATGTCCCTGCTCATATGTTCCATCACAACTCCCCTACTCTTGCCTTGGCATACTGTGCCATCTTGAACGGAAAGAATGTCCTTGCTGTGTGTTATGTAGTTAGGTGGAAGTGGATAGAACAGTAGCAGTGAGTCACAGATCAAGGTATGAATTGAGGGGGTGGAAGTGGGCGAGGCAAAGATTAGAATAACAGAAAGGGAGGGAGGAGTTCGGCTAATTTACAAGGTCATTGCGCCAGCAGTTCTCTGCTCTTTAATCTTTCTTCTTCTTTTTTTTTTAAGGTGCAATATGCCATTTCCTTGTTGCAGAAATTCTACTAGTTTGCCTAATTTCAGTTTGTGACAAAACAAGCAATATATAGTGTAGAGCATCATTGTACCATCTAAACTGCTGTGAAATATATTTTCAATAACCAAAAATATTGTATTTTCAGCTGTTTGAAGTAGAACGTAAAAGACGCAAAAACGAAACTTAAGAAAGGGAAGCATAGAAATGGTGCACATAGAACAGATCTACCGCTTCTTGGACTTGCTTTCAATGAGAATGACAGATCTATAATGCACATTTCTATGTGAATTTAGTCAGGTCTCCCAAAAAGTTACATATTGTAGCTTTTAATACTTTTTATTTATTGGTTTTTAAATCGCAACAGAATCACAACAAAAGCTATATACATTTACCCCCAACCTGAAACTTTCTTTCGTTTTCCTATGTCGATCTGTACGTAGCTCCGATCTGTATTAGCCTACTGTCTATATGGCTCAGTAAGTACTGTCCCCCACTATTGTTTCTCTCTAGTGTTATGTGTCTATTCTTTCATTTTGTCCTTCTTTCTCATTGTTCCCTTTTTTTTTTTTCTCTCTCTTTCGGTCCTCTCTCCCTCTCCCACTCCCTTTCTCCTGCGTCTTATCAGCCCCTCTCTAGCTTCTCTGCCAAACTATTTCCCCTCCGTTTCCTTGGTAACAGGGCCATACAGAGCGTAGCACTGCAGTGTGTGTGTGTGTGTGTGTGTGTGTGTGTGTGTGTGTGTGTGTGTGTGCCCAGAATAATGCCACCATAGCACCAGCTGGAGCTCAACCCAATGCACGCTCAGCAAACACACACCAGCTCCAGCTCCATCCAAGCGCAGCAGCGACAATATATCACAAGAAAAGGCGCAGAGAAGGAGTGGTAGAGAAGGAGTGGTAGAGGGAGATGGGGAGAGAGAGAGATGGGTAGAGAGAGAGATGGGTAGAGAGAGAGATGGGTAGAGAGGGAGATGGGTAGAGAGAGATGGGTAGAGAGAGAGATGGGTAGAGAGAGAGATGGGTAGAGAGAGAGATGGGTAGAGAGAGAGATGGGTAGAGAGAGAGATGGGTAGAGAGAGAGATGGGTAGAGAGAGAGAGATGGGTAGAGAGAGAGAGATGGGGAGAGAGAGAGATGGGTAGAGAGAGAGATGGGTAGAGAGAGAGATGGGTAGAGAGAGAGATGGGTAGAGAGGGAGATGGGTAGAGAGAGAGATGGGTAGAGAGGGAGATGGGTAGAGAGGGAGATGGGGAGAGAGAGAGATGGGTAGAGAGAGAGAGATGGGGAGAGAGAGAGATGGGTAGAGAGAGAGATGGGTAGAGAGAGAGATGGGTAGAGAGAGAGATGGGTAGAGAGAGAGATGGGTAGAGAGAGAGATGGGAGAGAGAGAGATGGGAGAGAGAGAGATGGGGAGAGAGAGAGATGGGTAGAGAGAGATGGGTAGAGAGAGAGATGGGGAGAGAGAGAGATGGGTAGAGAAGGAGATGGGTAGAGAAGGAGATGGGGAGAGAGAGAGATGGGGAGAGAGAGAGATGGGTAGAGAAGGAGATGGGGAGAGAGAGAGATGGGGAGAGTGAGATGGGGAGAAAGAGAGAGATGGGTAGAGAGAGATGGGTAGAGAGAGAGATGGGTAGAGAGAGAGTAGTAGATGAAGAGAAGAGTGGATGAGAGAAGGAAGAAGAAGATATCTTATGTAGGGAGAGATGGATGTTATTTCGAAGGAGTGAGATGAGAGGTGGTCAAGAGGGATAGACAGCGCGCGATGCAGCAGAGCCAGCCGTATCCTAATGAGTGTCTGGTGCAGCGTGCCCTCAGATGCCCCTCCCAGAGAGCCAGCCGCGCTGCTGCACACAGGATCAGCCAGGGAGATGCTAGCAACTAGCATTTAGCCTAGCGCACACACGATCCAGTACCAAGCTAGCTGCTAAGACAAAGAGATATGTAAAACAAACGATGAGAGCTTTATATAGGCTTAAAGGTACTCACTTCCTATCCTTACCCATTCAGTTTACAGAAGCCTGAATGATAATGTAACCATTGCACTCGAATGCAAAACGGTTTTAAAGATGAGCATTTACTTTTCTCTGGGTGACCTCCTAGGGGATTTTAGTGCTTGTTGTTTGTCCTGGGAGAGTAGGCTCTGGAAGAGCATGGTTCTTGTGATCTCATCTTGTTTTGGAGATTTGTACAAGCAGGGGTTGATGACTCATACTGACTCTGAGAGCAGTCCGGACTGCGGTTCGGTGTCCTATGCCAAACAGTCACACATCTCTACTTACTGTATGAACACATGCCCACTCGCCTTTCAAGTGATTCTCACATACGGAGAGCACTTCCCAAGTGCAGTCCATCTTGGGTTTGAAATCCAGTGTGTCACTATTTGTGTCTCAGTGCGAGCGTGTTCTAGTGTGTGACTGCCTGTGTGTTTACGTTGTGTTTGTTTGCGTGTGTGTGGTCTCAGATTATGCTGACAGTAGACTGGGTTGGTTGCGTATGCGTTTGCATATAGAGTCACACTGGTGGGTAGTGTGACATTGTGATTTACAGAGCAGGGGAGAAAATGAAATAGAGTGTACATAGTGTAAATTACCGCTTTGTCAGGTTATTGGAAATGGGGGAGCACACGCACGCGCGCGCGCGCACGCACGCACGCACGCACGCACGCACGCACGCACGCACGCACGCACGCACGCACACACGCACGCACGCACGCACACACACACACACACCCTCAGCCCTGTGGTTAGTGTGACTCAAGCAAGATGGGGTCCATCACCAGGCATGACTCATCAAGGCTGACCAGCTTTTTCTGCTAGATACCTGACCTCATTAACAAGTACACACTCAGCCGCAGCGGCGGGAAAGTGATAGGAGTTGATTTCAGTATGGAAACTGTGAGAAGATGGATATGCGATTAGAGAGGTGAAGAGAAAGATGGAAAAATAATGGGATTTAATGGTTGAATATCTAATAAAGTTTATTTCACTAGAAATAAACCTGTAACAATACACTCCTATTTTTCCTATTTGCTTCCAATAATTTACAGACGGTCATGGCGTGTTACTTCATCTTACTTATGTCAGTGTCAGCTCAGCTGGTTAGTCAGGCCTGAGACTTACTGCAGGTCCACAGAGAGCCATAGAACCCAATGTGCCTGTATCGATCCCTGGACAGGCGCCGTCTGTCCTTAGCTCAGCCTTACTGACTCATCCAGAAATACACAGGCTAGCTGAGCACACAGAGTTCGCCTCAGTCCGACCCATTTGTCACTGTCTGATCGGCACAGAATTTGCCATCACAGCACAGAACAGCTCACATCAGCCCAGTCCAGTATAACCCACACAGGCCCACTACAGCTAAGCTCAGCCTGGCAAATCCCCAGCCCAGTATACACCTACCTATCCCAGTGCTAGCTAGTTCGCCTAGCACTACCCTGATGCTCTCCCCTCTCCCCTGTCTGTCTGTGTGTCTGTCTCATCAGGATCAGGCCGTGTATTTGTTCAGCCTTATCTCCCTCCTGCCTCTGTCCTCCATGCCCCTTATCTGCTAGCAGTATGCTATGCTATGCCAGCGTGCTCGGCCCTTTTTATTTTTCTTCTTTCCATGAACAGCCTGTTCTCTCTCTCTCTGGCCTTCATCTTGGCAGGCAGGCATGCGGGCAGAGACAGGAGGCAGCGCTATTAGGGCATTAATGCTGGTGCCAGCGGTGCCCATTAGATTGGCACGGAGGCACAGAGAGATTTGAAGAGAGATTGAAGAAGGCTGATCTGATTGCGACACGTCGGGTCATGCCGTTTGAATGAGATCGGGGGCTGGGAGCAACAGGGGAGGAGAGCGACTGGGATGCCGTTGTACGGTCACGGTGTTTGTGACACTCATATGCCGGTTTGGCTGACTCTCACAGTTCTGGTTGACTACTGGCTTAGATCTCTACTCGCGCTGGTTTGGACTGTCTCATGTCTATATGAACGCTGGTGTACAAGAACTTGGTTTTTTCAGCTGTGTGTGTGTTTGTACACGCGTGTGCATATACATTTACATTTACGTCATTTAGCAGACGCTCTTATCCAGAGCGACTTACAAATTGGTGCATTCACCTTATGATATCCAGTGGAACAACCACTTTACAATAGTGCATCTAACTCTTTTAAGGGGGGGGGGTTAGAAGGATTACTTTATCCTATCCTAGGTATTCCTTAAAGAGGTGGGGTTTCAGGTGTCTCCGGAAGGTGGTGATTGACTCCGCTGACCTGGCGTCGTGAGGGAGTTTGTTCCACCATTGGGGTGCCAGAGCAGCGAACAGTTTTGACTGGGCTGAGCGGGAACTGTACTTCCTCAGAGGTAGGGAGGCGAGCAGGCCAGAGGTGGATGAACGCAGTGCCCTTGTTTGGGTGTAGGGCCTGATCAGAGCCTGAAGGTACGGAGGTGCCGTTCCCCTCACAGCTCCGTAGGCAAGCACCATGGTCTTGTAGCGGATGCGAGCTTCAACTGGAAGCCAGTGGAGAGAGCGGAGGAGCGGGGTGACGTGAGAGAACTTGGGAAAGTTGAACACCAGACGGGCTGCGGCGTTCTGGATGAGTTGTAGGGGTTTAATGGCACAGGCAGGGAGCCCAGCCAACAGCGAGTTGCAGTAATCTAGACTGGAGATGACAAGTGCCTGGATTAGGACCTGCGCCGCTTCCTGCGTGAGGCAGGGTCGTACTCTGCGAATGTTGTAGAGCATGAACCTACAGGAACGGGTCACTGCCTTGATGTTAGTTGAGAACGACAGGGTGTTGTCCAGGATCACGCCAAGGTTCTTAGCACTCTGGGAGGAGGACACAATGGAGTTGTCAACCGTGATGGCGAGATCATGGAACGAGACTGCTCTTTTCTGTGTAGCATATCCTCCAGGCTAGGGCTGTGCTGTGGCACGGTACATGTTAATTGTGGTTAAGTATGCAACAGTTGCACGTGCTCTCAGGCCCAAAAAATGTGCACTTATAAAATACTACATGCATACATGCAGTGGGCTGCAATCTTCAACATCATGGTCAGTGCAAGCGTCAAACATCTATTGGCTGTATATCTACCGCTAAGCGTCAAACATCTATTGGCTGTATATCTACCGCTAAGCGTCAAACATCTATTGGCTGTATATCTACCGCTAAGCGTCAAACATCTATTGGCTGTATATCTACCGCTAAGCGTCAAACATCTATTGGCTGTATATCTACCGCTAAGCATCAAACATCTATTGGCTGTATATCTACCGCTAAGCGTCAAACATCTATTGGCTGTATATCTACCGCTAAGCATCAAACATCTATTGGCTGTATATCTACCGCTAAGCGTCAAACATCTATTGGCTGTATATCTACCTCTATAGTGCTTTTCTCATTTGTTTCCGTTGACATTTTTGTGAGGGTAATGAGTGCGGTTAGGGGATGCGAGGTTAGAGGATGCGACTATTAGCGACTAAAACATTCTGGAAGCCCGCTGGAAGCGCCTGACAACATATAAATGTTCACCAGCATTTCTCTGTGCCCTGACACGGATTGCTTAGCAACAGAGCAGAGTGAATTGAGACTGTGATTTCCATCTCAATCCCAGATAAAGAGCTCTTCCATAGTGAGTCAGGATCAACGCAAATGCCTTAGGCCATTCTTTCCCACAATGCAACACCACCACCCATGGTGCTGATGACATCATATTTCCCAGAAGCAGCCTGACCCTGTCGTGAACAACCCCCCCCATCTGTCAAAACACAATACATAACATTAGAGCAGCCAGATGTATTTTGAGTGTTCTTAAAAAACTACTGTACTGATTATACTGTATATGTTCACTAGCCAATCCTTTAATCAAGTCTTACTTACAGTCCATGTCCTGTGTGTTATACACCACAATGTTATCAGTTGAATTATGTAGCCACGTTTAACAGTCCCAGTACAGTAAATCACATCGGGATTACTGTAATGTCTGTCCTCTACACACTGACTCCTGGAGGGACTTCAGACGAGCTCTGTCCTGGCTGTGTGTGTGTGGTACTTGTTGGTGGGTAGAGACCAGCGGGTTGGGGCTGGAGTCAGAGGTTAATGAACACACACAGCATGTGAGCGTCGCGCGGTAATGAGGCGAGACGATGGTGGCCGGCAGGCTGGCCAGAGAGTCACACAGGCAGAAGGGAACACTTGTACTTTGGCTTGTATCACTCTTTCATAATGAGACTGAGCCAGATTATGGTTTGACTACAGATGGGCGTATTTGGGTGTCATTTTGGTATCCTGTGACTGTTCACTATGTCGGATATGATTATTGAGGTGTGTATTTGACACAGCTGCTTTGCGCCACGGTATGCAAAAAGCTGACTGTCACTGTAATGGATTCAGTGGATTTGAACATGAAGGACTTTGTCGTCACTTTGTACTGAAGCTTCTGGGCTTGACAGTTCTGGAGTGACACTGAATGATACTGTCTTCTCTCCCTGCTCGCTCCTCATTCCTTGCTGATAACGGAGCCAATATTTGTCTAACTGAGCCTAGCTGGAGTGAAGGAGGAAGTCAGCCCTCTGCTCTTCACCAGTGTTTACTCTTCCCCCTTGTACTCTGTGATGGGCTGGGAGAGGGGAGGAGAGAGAAAGGAGAAGGAGCAATGGAGGGACAGAGGAGAGGGAAGGTAAAGACAGAGAGAAAAGGAGAAATAATGACATAATTATTAAGAGAAGGGAAGACCAGGTGAGAGAGAGAACAAAGGGAGGCAGAGAGAAAAGGCAGTGGAAGAGTGAGAAAAGAGAGGCAGAGTAAAACAAAAGGGAGAAAAGGTTCTTGTTCGGAGTCGGTGAAGGGATGAGGTGTACTGTACTCTCCAGGGTCCTGATCTGTATCGTGATAAAGTATCCGTGCCCTGACAGAACACACCGTCAACCGGGACCCTGATGGCTTTCTTTCTCACATTCCTGTTCTCACACACACACACCAAACCTGACCCAAACAACCTCCCCAGCAGAGATACAAAGGCTAGGGGCCCGATTCCGACTCGAGTTAAGCGTGAGTAAATGGAACGTAATTCCATTTTGAGGCACTTCTCCATGCATATTCGGACCTTGAACGTAAGCATGAGAATAGCGTGCTATTCGTTTTGGGTGGAGATGGACTAAATTAAGGTGTGGCGGAGGTGTGTCTACAGATACGCCATTTCCTGACCTTGATTTAATTCCCTAATAATTACACAACCTTTACGAGCGAGGAAACCAAGAATAACGTCTAGCGAACCTACCGGTTCCAAGTGGAAACCTACTTCATTTTTTTCAGATTGGTTTTATTTCTATCTCCATGCACTGTAATGTACAACTATAAGAGCTACTGATAAGAGCTAGGTAAATGAGTAATCCATTTGGATAAGGGAATTGTAAATATAAATGACACTTGTTTTGGTTATATTTTAACTTGTAATCACCGGAGACAAATGTGAAACCAGTCGTATGGCAGAAAACTGAAATTATGAAATGCTGTGCCAATATGCAGAATTTAAATTGTATGGCCTTTTAATTTTCAGGGATGGGCACTCTCGAATATCTTATTTATAGGCTACCCCGACTTTCTCTGTTTACCATTTCTGTCATGTTAAATATTACCCACTATCAGTATCGACCGTCAGTAGGCCTAATAATAACACATATTCAAATCCCAATTTACTGTTAGTTCCATTCAGTTGGTCTAGCCTACATTATCATTCCATTTAATTACATTGTTTAGTTTACCTTAGTTTGCTTCCTCTGCAAAATGACGGCCAAGTGGTTGACTTGGGGGCAGTTCCACAGACACAGATTAAGACTAGTCTTGGACTAAAAAGCAAGCTCAATGGGTAATCTTTTGAAAATGCTTTTTATTTCAGTATTAGGCTTAATCTGTGTCTGGGAAACCACCCCTTGGTGTTCTAGAGGTGTTGGATCAGAGCCTTTGTGACACAGTATTATTATTAGGATTAGTATTGAACAAGGTCATGCGTCATGTGTGTTCACCATGTGTGGTGTTGGATCTAGACGTGCTAATATGGCTAGGTTTACACAGGCAGCCCAATTCTGATATTTTTTTCCAATAATGAGTCTTTTGACCAATCACATCAGATCTTTTTCAGTGCTGATCTGTTTGGTCAAAATGAAAAAAAAGTTCCGAATTGGGCAGCCTGTGTAAACCCGGCCTATGTGATATGTGGTGTTAGCTTTTCGCATAGTTGCGTGCAGCGAAGGAATGTGTACTCCCAGCCCGTTCAGAAACACACATCCCTAGAGAAGCACATGGACTAGTCTTTAACACAGCCTTGCCTAGCAGGGGAAATGCCAGCCAGAGGCCATTGTTTCTCTACTGATACTCAAGGGACTGTCTCCAGTCCAGTCCAGTACAGGTGAGGTTGAAACATTAGCTGAGAAGTTACATGCTCACGGTCCTGTCCTCCACAGGACCAGCTAGTTAGTGTTTGAGTAACGTCTTGAAGACGATAACCCATTTCTTTCTCCGTAATAAAGTTCTTAGAACAGTCCAAGTTCATATTAATGTGTGACCCGTACTGTATGCATGCGGGTTAGAATTGGAGTGGTCCTACACAGTGTTTAAGACACCGAGAAATCATTGGGACACGGACTGTCTCTATACAGAACCATGGGACTGTGAGTGAGTACAGTAACCTATATGGTGCCCTATGGAGTGGAATTTCATCCCTACGAACACCAGTGAAGGGGTTAAGTAACCGAACACACAGCAGAGCCATACCACATCTACTGCTCACCGCCTAAAGCCTCTTACCTGACTGGTGGATAAAGGGTTCGGCCCACTGATGATATGGTACAGGCTCAGTGGAATGGGAGTGGCGACATGGCTGCCATACCCGGCCATTATGGCTTAAAGGCACAGCGTCTAGTTTCACAGCGCAGACTGAGTGTGCATGCTTCACTCTTCACACTATTAAAATGGGCCATGGCACAAAACCCTTACTACAGAACCGCCGTCACGTTAGTAGCCAAACGAAACCCTACCCCTCGTAGTCCTACAATTACAGGTTAAATGGAAGCCCTAACGTTGGTTACAGGGAGGCCCTTACTCTATCACCTTGCTTAACTCACACAGTGCTCTCTCAGAACCCATATATAGGGTAAACCGTGCTCAGTCCCTGGTGAGAAGGATGGAAGTTTCCCAGCTCCCAAGGCCAGGCCAGGCCAGGCTGTTTCCCTGCCACCCTAGCTCCCAATGCGGGGGTGTTCCAGTTGCCTCAGGGGGAGGGAGGGAGTGTCTGGGTTGTGTTTTTATAACACGTCTTAAAGGGGAACTGCACCTGCTGATTTGGCCACTTTTTTTCTCTCTTGTTCCTCAAGAAATGCTGGCGGCCATGATGGAAGCCAAACATGGTGTGGGTCCTTGCCACCACCAAGACGCACCATAGAGTACCACAGTATGAGTCATAATACCCTTAAAACCTAGCGGTCAAAATAGGTGAATGGTTCCAATCGTTTTTCCACCATTTTCCCATAGGAGATTTTAGAAACACTTAAAATAAGGGCTGTGTTTTGTGTAGGCTTACCCTGGCGTGACAATTTGATAACCGTGCAGATCTCTCTCAGACAAGGTGACTTAAAAATATGGTCGGCAGTATTTACCCCCCCAAAAAATGTAACGCTAATTAGCTGCTAATGTGGCTATCATAAAGAACTACAAATGCCATGATGATTTGGATGAGACTGCTGAATTGTGGCAAAGGTAAGAATCTCTGGATTAACTATCTAATGTTAGTTAAATGTAGTCATTAATAAATTGGCAACATTTCTTTAAATGAACAATTGTTTGAACTGTCTTGTGCAAGTTTTAAATGGACACAATACCTGTTAGCAAAGGTGTCAGCTAGAGATGACGTGGAGGAGCTTGCAGGGATTTGTAGTGTTGCATGATGTCTACTTTGATGCTAATTAGCATTTTCAAATCTGAGAGTAAATAGAGCCAGATATACTGATAAAAGTCACCTTGTCCGAGAGAGATTTACACGGTTATCAAAACGTCACACCAGGGTAAACCTAGACAAAACACAGCCCCCTTATTTTAAGTGTTTCTAAAATCCCCTATGGGAAAAATGAATGGTGGAAAAACAATTAGAACCATTTCCCTGTTTGACAGTTAGGTTTCCAGGGCTTCTGAATCAAGTGCACCTACCGCCAACAGCGCAACACCAATAAATGAAAAGGGAGCGCAAGCCTTTATTGTTGTTAGCTTTCATAAAGAAATGTTTGAAGATCGACGGGTCGATTGCAATCGACCGGTTTGTAACCACTGATGTAGAATAAAACAACCCTCTACATAATACCATAGAAGTAGTGTTCTGCTAATATAACAATGTGCACCTTTCATTGTCATTCCCAGCCGATACAGATACTGGTGGTGGTAATGGGGCTACCTTGGCAAATATATCAGAGTGGTCATATCTTCCTGTGTGGTTTCCCAGTATACAACGAGTTTCCTGATCCTGGTGTAGAATACATAGGGTTTCTCCCTCCCCATATTGACTGATTCAATTCAATCATTTAAAAAAAGACGAGACATCATTCCGAGACATCAGTATCAAGCCCATCTGTCCGTCATCGCATCATCTTGCAAGTTTCCATGTGCTGGCACCATACATGTTTCTGTGAAACACATACACACATAGTCACTGTTCAGTTATACCTCAGGATGGCATGTCCTTTTCACTGGAGTCGAGGGAGACTGGCAAGGGTACTTGTGTCGCATTACACACTTTTATTCTGAGGTCTTGCCTGACAAGCTGTAAAAATAGCATGTGAACAGTGAATAAAATTGTTTTTGGCGGTCGCTAAACCATTGCAATCACATTGCTGGATATGTTACGATACCGACCTTTGCTCCTTCTGGTAGGTCACGGAATCCATTCATCACCAGGGAATCAGTCTGGCACCCAACTGTGCACTTTGTCTATCAGAAAAACAGGGTCAACGAATGTCATCATCCCTCAATTCTAAACATTCTGGAAGCTAATTCTAAGCTTTACATATGTAGACTGGGTGCAGATTGGAGTAGATTCAGTCCGGTGACGCCGTTACACTATGTAACCAACTGTGACATGTTTTCCTATGGCCCTGGGTTGGTTTAAGTTTGTTGCTGTTAGTTAGTACACTTTTGTAGTCATACATGAGTTAGCTAGTTAATACGACCATAGCTGCATCCAATATTAATTTGTGCCCTAGACATGGGTTGCACATCAGAGGCTAATGTGACTGTAGTCTAAATTACACTAACAGAGTGGCATGGAAATACGATGGCTTTACTAAAGTAGGCAAATAATTGTTTGGGAACCATTTTGCCATAAGATGTCGTCAAATTTACTTTAGAGAGATGGCAATGTCGCCATTACTGTTAGAAAAGTTTGTCAAAAAATAGCTAGCTAGCAATGTTAACGTTAGCTTGTTAAATAGCGGGACACCTGTCAACAACATCCGGTGAAATTGGAGGGCGCGCAATTCAAATAAATAATCGTAATATTAAACATTCATGAACATACAAGTATCTTATATCATTTAAAAGCTTAAATTATTGTTAATATAACTGCGTTGTCCAATTTACAATCGGCTTTACAGCGAAAGCATACCATGCGATTGTTTGAGGATGGCGCCCCACAACATTTTTCCCACCAGCACAGGCTTCATAAAATCACAAATAGCAATTAAAGAAATCACTTACTTTTGAAAATCTTCCTCTGTTTGCAATCCCAAAGGTCCCAGCTACAGCATGAAGGGTCGTTTTGTTAGATAAAATCCTTCTTTATATCCCAAAAGGTCTGTTTAGTTGGCGCCATCGATTTCAGTAATCCACTCGTTCAACATGCAGACAAAGGAGTCCAAAAAGCTACCACTGAACTTTGTTCAAACAAGTCAAACTACGTTTCTATTTAATCCTCAGGTACTCTAAAATGTAAATAAACTATAATATTTTCATACGGAAAGAAGTATGTTCAATAGAAAAGTAAAATTAGTAAGCGCGTGTCCTCTTCACCGCGCACCAACAGACTGATTTTGAACCGGGAGTCTTTGTACAAAAACTCAAAATTCTTGCTCGTTTCTGAAGAAACAAGCCTGAAACAATGAACAAAGACTGACATCTAGTGGAAGCCATAGCAATTGCAATCTGGGAGTTGGAATTACAGAGATTTCCATTATAAGAGCCTGGGAGCTCAAAAAAAAAAATCTGGTAGGTTTTTCTTTGGAATTTCGCCTGCCATATCAATTATGTTATAGTCTCAGTCATTATTTTAACATTTCTAGAAACTTAAGTTTTCTATCCAATGCTACCAATTATATGCATATGCTGGCTTCTGGGCCTGAGTAACAGGCAGTTTACTTTGGGCACGTCAGTCAGGCGGAAATTCAGGAAAATAGACCCAAGTTTTTTTTAAATATGGTGGTCCCCTCAATCTTACCTCATCTGGCTAAAGTTACAGTATTCAGCATCTAAAGTCAATCTGGCGACATCACAATCATGATGATCGCAATCATGATGTCATCGTGTTTCCAAGCCAAATCTGAATTGTATTGAGGTATGCTAACATTAGCTAGATAGCAAGCTATGCTAGTGATAATGGTGATAATGATTATCAAAATATACAAAACCAGAAGTCTATTGTCTAGCTACCAGTATACTCACCACCACTGGGGACCAACGAACTCCCACCTATTCTGCATGATATAGGGTCCTTTGGCAGGGCATGCAAACCATAGTTGTTGGCTGTGCATCCTGCTGGAAGCATGCATTCCATGGTCAATCTGTATAGGGTTTTTCAGTGTCAAAAGGGTGTGATCCTTTGAACGCATTGGTTGGGGGTGATGAAACAACCAAGCCCCATTCAATAAAGGGAAGCGAAGTGGGTGGAGGGGAAATTTTAACGTGGAGCTTGGCATAATTGTAATCCAAACCCAACCTTCATTTACGCATAACGCACTGAGGTTCCAAACTCCGTTTTAGACGAGACTGACTTTGACCAAAATTATCATATTTACACTTTTTAGTCAATTTTGACACTAGAATAAATGTTTCTGACTCATATCGATGCTGTTTTCAAAGGGATTAGTTGTTTTTTAGGGGCAGTCACTCTTTTAAAGGCAGTCTGGAGAAGTGTGTGTCCCCCTTTTCTCCCCAATTTTGGGGAGCCAACCGCACCAATGTGTCAGAGGAAACACGGTTCAACTGGCGACCGGGATCAGCCTGCAGGCACCCGGCTCGCCACAAGGAGTCGCTAGAGCACAATGAGTCAAGTAAAGCCCCCCCCGGCCAAACCCTGCCCTAACCCGGACGACGCTGGGACAATTGTGTGCCGTCCTATGGGCCTCCCGGCCACGGCCAGTTGTGGCACAGCCCGGGAATGAACCCAGGTCTTGCACTGCAATGTAGTGCCTTTGACCGCTGCGCTACTCGCGAGGCCCATGTTCTTACTGTAACCGACTATAACATCCCCATCTTCTCTCCTCAGGCTATGGTGGCCTGTTACCCAGGTAACGGCACAGGGTACATCCGTCACGTGGACAACCCTAACGGTGACGGCCGCTGCATCACCTGCATTTACTATCTCAACAAGAACTGGGATGTCAAGGTACAATGGAACATTGAGTCTCATACATCTAATCTACTATACTTTACAGTCCCACCAGGTTTTCCCTGTCAGCCATGGGTTTCGAACTGGCAACCCTCTGGCTACTCACCTGCCTCTCTAACCTCAAGGCTATGGATAAGGCACTGTGCATCTAACATGACACCTATTTGTGTGTGTGGTCAGGTTCAAGGAGGTCTGCTGCAGATCTATCCAGAGGGGAAGAGTGTGGTGGCCAACATAGAACCGCTGTTTGACCGTCTGCTCATCTTCTGGTCCGACCGCAGGAACCCACATGAGGTTAAGCCAGCCTACGCTACACGGTGAGTGACCACACACACACACGCACACACACACACACACACACGGGAAAGGCTATACGGACACGCTTGGTGCACAAATTGATGTATGTCGCGCAGCTGAGAGTCGAGTGGAGACTAACAGATTTTTTTGTCAGTTCAGTCATTCATCCTGATGAGCCCTTCCCAGGTAGCTAATTTATGCTTGTGGCTAGAAAGTTCAGTGAGAATTTGAAACTTGTCTGTCGAAGTTGGGACTAGGGAGAGTGTTCAGAATCATTCCGTTTTTAAATGAGTATAATTTTATTTTAATTTTTTACTAAAATGCCGTGGTTGTAATTTTTGGGTGAAAACCATGCTTTCTTTAGCTGTCATCCTGGCCTGATATTAGCTACACTATCTAGATACTTCCCTGCTCGCCAAGAGGGCCCCTTGGTGTTGTCGTGTTGCCGGCATGCGGCACAAACTCTCCCCGTTGAGCAGTAACGTTAGACTGTATCATGTTGACACCCAGGTGGTTGCTACCACATGCAGTATTGCGTATTTTTTTCCTGTGTAGGCTGCTATCCTACTCAAAATAAAGTGGGATGGAACAAATTGGCTACATTAACTCCCGCCAGCGGCGTGATACGGCTGCCTGGTGGGAAGCAACTACACAGCACCTGATACAATACCGTTGCACCTGCTTGTCGTCACGTTAGCTAATTGGCATGTCACGGTGACATCCAGATGGTGACCAATACTACAAAGTTATTTCTCCCTCGCATATCTAAATAAACATCTCTTTCTTTTACCTGTTTGAACTAGCACCGTGCTACTTTTGTTGCCAGGATAACCTAGCTAGCTGGGAAGGGCTCATCGGGATAACTGGCTGAACCAAATCTACTCCACTCTCAGCTGCGTGACATACGTCATCTATTTGGGCACCAGGCGTACCCGTATGGCCTCTCCCCACACACACACACACACACACTGGGACACTGGGGTCAGAGAAGTGATACCGTATGTACACTTACAAAGTTACTGCATGCTCACTGAGACGCAATGTATTCAATCTCACACACACACAAATGTCCCATAGGTATTGTATACTCAAACATAGATTTACTATGTACTAAGGCACACAAAGTCATTCCCAGAGAGGTATTTGGATGACTCCCACTGCTTTCAGTTCCCTGAAAGTGTGCCACATGGTTTGACCATAACCACATCCACTCAAACCCCCACCCCCCCCCCCCACCGCACTTCCTCTCTCTGCCGAGCCGTTACAACCTCTAACCCACTTTATCGCCTTCACACACAGTACAGTATCTGTTCACTAAAGGCTCGTAATGGTGTTGGGGAAGCTTTTACCTGCTCTGTTAAAGGGATACTTCAGAGTCAGATGAATGGATACCATTCGTATGTCTCTGCATCCAGCATGAAGGAAGTTAGAGGTAGTTTCGCGAGTCAATGATAACTAGCGTTAGTGCAATGACTGGAAGTCTATGGTATCTACTAGCATGCGCTAACACTCATTAGCAAATTCCTTCAAACTGCACGCAGACAACATCTAAATGGTATCCGGGAGTTAATCTGACTCTGGGGAAGTAGATAAAGGGCTTCATTGCCAAAATCCCGACGTATCCCTTTAACAGATTATAGATCCACTCTCATGTTGATGATCCACTGTTGAGAGAAGTATGAACTCAGCCAGAGCCTATTCAGACTCCTGCCTGATGTTGTGATCATGCACATGATTTTTTTTCATACACATACTGAATGCTGCAACGCAGTAGTCAGAAGTACGCCACAAACATTTGACACGTGATTGGCCTGATTCTAGTTCATTAGTTAGTCCTCTCCTCTCTGTCTGACAGCTGGGGGGTGAGGTGGGGCTCAGGACAGGAAGAACGTATTTCCTGACTGGGATTGGGGTCAGGGGTGGAGGGAGGGAGGGCGGTTCAGTTGCAGCTCTCGTGCTTGAGGGAGAGAGACAGGAATAAACAACACAACCCCACTGAGAAGCCCCACAGGAGAGGCAATGACCCTGACTTAACCCTCCACGGACCAAAACCAGCTCAGACTTAACCCTCCACGGACCAAAACCAGCTCAGACTTAACCCTCCACGGACCAAAACCAGCTCAGACTTAACCCTCCAATTGACCGTATATAGCACAGACTTAACCTTCTCCTATTCTGTCCTATGCTGTACTATACTGTGCTGAATTAGTCTGTACTTGCTTGTGAGCTGAGAATCTCTGTTGTCAGTCTGATCAGATCTGTGTGTTACAGCTATGCCATCACTGTCTGGTACTTTGATGCCAAGGAGAGGGCCGAGGCCAGAGAGAAGTACAGATTGGGTGAGTTACAGTTCTGAATGTCTGACTTACATGTAATAGCGTGCATGAAACGGTTTATGCACTTTGTACAGTACATTTTTCAAAAAGTGTTTTTGACTCTTGGCTCCACTGCCATTTCTTGTGTCCATAGCAACCGGACAGAAAGGTGTTCAAGTGCCCGTCACTCAGAACAACAAAACCTAAATCTTGTTCAATCCCCCCCCCCCCCCCGAGTGCTTTTTGGATGTGTATGTGCCTACCCTGCCTGCTTTTGGAAATCTTATTCTGACACTGTTAACTATCAGGCCCCGCCAGTCATCTGAAACAGCTCTTTATTGGTTGAGAGGAGATACGGCAGCATCTGATTGGGATGTTGAGGGAAAGAGGGCGGAGATAGAACACAGTGGACTCAGTTGGCGAATGGAGCGAGGCAGGGTCAGACTGACTCAGGTGGCAAAAGGGCCAAAGAGGATGAAGATGACTCCTCTTCATCAGATAAGTAAAAAATGCATTAAAGACAACAAACAGAATGGACACACTCTTGTTTTTGCCTTATCAATAAATCAGCGCTATTATAATATAATCAGAAAGCAATCTTCTCTGCTCTCGCAAACTTTTCAGCTCGGTCAAAAGATAAGGGGTAACATACAATAGACTTTTCTCCAATCAGAAAGCCGGCCTAAGGAGACAGGAGCACCATCTGCGGGGTCAGGGGAATACGATTGCATCTGGTTTTCAGGGGAAACTGAAAGAGCCCGGGAGGCGACTTCTGCTTTTGGACGTTAACAAGACATCTTACCTCCACCTCCACATTTACTAGACTGGTTCAACCGTGCAGAAGAGAACCTCCCCATGTAGTTCTCTCCCTCTCATCAGGTTAAGACAGTTAGGGACATGTGATTGGAGGTCCTGACATTCACACACATCGTGACACATCCAGCGTGTGGCCTCAGCTACAACCAGCCATCGTGTCAACAACGCACCATTAAAGAGGAAGTGAAATGGTCCTTTACATATCATACAGTAGTGTGGCATTCAGCTTTCCCAGCATTCATGTTGTTGGAGACCCACCTGCAGGGTATCCACCTGCCACCAGTGTACAGAGAAGACTGAAGACTCTCTTTAACGCAGAGAAACATGAAGACTCTAACTCAACTAGTCAACAGGGGGAAAAAGTGCTTTCGCAGCCTCATCAATAATGTTTGTTCATGTGACAGTCAGTGAGAAAGGAGTGTGTAATGTCAGAAAGCAATGTAATACAATTCCAAGAGCGTGTTTTTGTTTGTGAGCGTTTTTGAAGACGACACCTAAACAAAAGGTGGGTCGAAGGCAGGTCGAAACAGGGTTTGCTGAATATTATTGTGAGTGTGTGTTTGTGAAAATGTACTGTACAAGCAACCCTGTTGCTAGTACCTTGGTGGTCCCAATTGCACCTGTAAGCCCCACCCCTCCCTAGACGGAGACTAGAGCCTACATTGGCACTATCATCACCTGCAGTGCATTCTGGTCAACTCAAACATACAATAGATTGGACACGGTTCACCACAACATCTGAATCTAACCTAACCCAAACCCTCAGTCAACCTTGTTACACTCCACAGAAGCAAATGTGAATGCACAGAAGGGTCTGTGTGAAACTACTGCAGTGTGTCTGTCTGTCTAACTATACTTGTGGGGACCAGAAGTCTCCACAAGAATGGTAAATAAACAAACATTTGACTGTGGACATTTTGTTTGTCCCCACAAGGAAAAAGTATATTTCTTTGGGGTTTAGGGTTAAGGAAAATATGATTTTGAATGGGAATCAATTGTGCCCCCAACAAGGTTAGTTAAATGTGTGTGAGTGTGTGTGCCTGGCCTTGAATGGGGGTGGGGTTGCCCTGGCCTTGAATGGGGGTGGGGATGCGCACGTGTGTGTGACAGACTGGGTAAGAGAGAAGTAAAAAAAAATATGACTTCAGAAATGCTATCTGTGAATGATCAGTGTAAATTTAGAAACTGCTTTTAAGCTGTGGATAATATGGTTGAGATGCAATAGTGACTAAAACAATGACAACAAAAAATGTTGCCTCAGTTTTTTCAGAAATTTTGCATTATTGAATTAAAATGTGTTTTTGTACTAGACTTGTTTTTTTGCCTTCTTGAACATGGAGTACTCCTTTCTGATTCTGGACAGAGTCACTGATACAATACAGAGCAGGGACACTGTCTGGACATTCAGGGGAATTATGATCGCTACACACACACACACACACACACACACACACTGAGGCCATACAGTAAGAAATCCACTCCCTGACCACAATCATGCAGCCATTTCCTCTCCCAGACCTGTCTCAGCAGGGGTGAGGGAAGAATAGGGAGGTATAAAGATGTAATGAATGGCAAGAGACAAACCGAGAGAGTAATATAAAACTGGTGGGCGGGCAGCTTGCATGTCACTACAGAGTTGAGGAGATTACAGTGTGGTCACACAGCGTTCTGAAGACCAGAATGAACTCCATGGCTCCATTCCAAATGGCACCCTATTCCCTATGCAGCGCACAATTGTTGACCAGTAGTGCACAAGGGAATAAGGGTGCTATTTGGGACCTAAGTCTATGATATCCCTGAATCTGCCCCTCCCTCTATACTAACCCCATTCCTGTTCCTCCTCTCTCTACTACTGCTTTTCATAACCCCAATGATCATAGCCTCAGCCCCCTTTATGTAACCGTATCAGTATCACGTATCTACCAACACGGATGCTACAGTATGCCAACATAAATCCACTCACTCACACGAAGAGACGCACACATAATTGGAAAGATAAACACAAACACACACCAAGACAATGGTCCTAGTGCCTCTCACTTCTCGTCTGGGGAAAAAAAGTCCATTCACATCCACTTCTTTTTCTGCACCCTCCTGGAGCCAGTCCAGAAGTCTATAGTCACCACACAAGCACAACCTCAACCTCTCACTGCTCAGGGCCCATGTCCACAAAGCGTCTCAGAGTAGGAGTGCTGATCTAGGATCAGTTTTGCCTTTTAGATCATATTCATGAGATTATATGGACTGATCCTAGATCAGCACTCCTACTCTGAGGCGCTTTGAGGATACGGGCCCAAACATCCAGACCAGCAGGCTGAAATGATGAATGGACTGTTCCTGTTGGAATAATACTGTGGTGTGTTGCCTTTCAATTATCACAGTATAAAAGCAATTTACTGCTTGCACTTCATTAGAGAAGCCCTGGTGTGTGGCAGGGTCTACAGACAATCACGGACTACGAAAGGAAAACCCGCCACCTCACGGACACTGACGTCTTGCTTCCAGACGAACTAAACACCTTCTTTGCCCGCTTTGAGGTTAATGCAGTGCCACCAACGTGGCACCCTACCAAGGACTGTGGGCTCTCCTTCTCCGTGGCTGACTTGAGTAACACATTTAAACGTGTTAACCCTCGCAAGGCTGCCGGCCCAGATGGCATCCCTAGCCACGTCCTCAGAGCATGCGCAAACCAGCAGGCTGTGTGTTCACCAACATATTCAATCTCTCCCTATCCCAGTCTGCTGTCCCCACATGCCTCAAGATGGCCACCATTGTTCCCGTACCCAATAATGCAAAGGTAACTGAACTAAATTACTATCGCCCAGGAGCACTGACTTCTGTCATCATGAAGCGCTTTGAGAGACTAGTCAATGATCCTATCACCTCCACCTTACCTGTCACCCTAGACCCAATTCAATTTGCTTACCGCCCAAATAGGTCCCCAGATGATGCAATCACCATCACACTGCCCTATCCCATCTGGACAAGAGGAATATCTATGTAAGAATGCTATTCATTGACTATAGCTCAGCATTCAACACCATAGTACCCTCCAAGCTCATCATTAAGCTTGAGGCCCTGAGTCTCAACCCCACCCTGTGCAATTGGGTCCTGGACTTCTTGAAGGGCCGACCCCAGGTGGTGAAGGTAGGAAGCAACATCTCCACTTTGCTGATCCTCAACACTGGGGCCCCACAAGGGTGTGTGCTCAGCCCCCTCTTGTACTCCCTATTCACCCATGACTGCATGGCCATTTAAAAAAATATATTATTTCACCTATATTTAACCAGGTAGGCTAGTTGAGAACAAGTTCTCATTTACAACTGCGACCTGGCCAAGATAAAGCAAAGCAGTGCGACACAAACAACAACACAGAGTTACACATGGAATAAACAAGCGTACAGTCAATAACACAATAGAAAAAAAAGAAAGTCTATATACAGTGTGTGCAAATGGCGTGAGGAGGTAAAGCAATAAATAGGCCATAGTAGCGAAGTAATTACAGTTTAGCAAATTAACACTGGAGTGATAGATGAGCAGATGATGTGCAAGTAGAAATACTGGTGTGCAAAAGAGCAGAAAAGTAAATAAAAACAATATGTGGCTGAGGTAGGTAGATTGGGTGGGCTATTTACAGATGGGCTATGCACAGCTGCAGCGATCGGTTAGCTGCTCAGATAGCTGATGTTTAAAGTTAGTGAGGGAAATATAAGTCTCCAGCTTCAGCAATTTTTGCAATTCGTTCCAGTCATTGGCAGCAGAGAACTGGAAGGAAAGGCAGCCAAGCGAGGTGTTGGCTTTGGGGATGACCAGTGAGATATACCTGCTGAAGCGCGTGCTACGGGTGGGTGTTGTCATCGTGACCAGTGAGCTGAGATAAGGCGGAGCTTTACCTAGCATAGACATATAGATGACCTGGAGCTAGTGGGTTTGGCGATGAATATGTAGTGAGGGCCAGCCGACTAGAGCATACAGATCTTGGTGGTGGGCGGTATAAGGGGCTTTGGTGACAAAACGGATGCCACTGTGATAGACTGCATCCAGTTTGCTGAGTAGAGTATTGGAAGCTATTTTGTAAATGACATCGCCGAAGTCGAGGATCGTCAGTTTTACGAGGGTATGTTTGGCGGCGTGAGTGAAGGAGGCTTTGTTGCGAAATAGGAGGCCGATTCTAGATTTAATATTGGATTGGAGATGTTTAATATGAGTCTGGAAGGAGAGTTTAAATTCTAGCCAGACACCTAGGTATTTGTAGTTGTCCACATATTCTAAGTCAGAACCGTCCAGAGTAGTGATGCTAGTCAGGCGGGCGGATGCGGGCAGCGAACGGTTGAAAAGCAAGCATTTGGTTTTACTAGCGTTTAAGAGCAGTTGGAGGCCACGGAAAGGAGTGTTGTATGGCATTGAAGCTCGTTTGGAGGTTAGTTAACACAGTGTCCAAAGAAGGGCCAGATGTATACAGAATGGTGTCGTCTGCGTAGAGGTGGATCAGGAAATCACATGCAGCAAGAGCGACATCATTGATATATACAGAGAAAAGAGTCGGCCCAAGAATTGAACCCTGTGGTACCCCCATAGAGACTGCCAGAGGTCCGGACAACAGGCCCTCCGATTTGACACACTTCTGTCTGAGAAGTAGTTGGTGAACCAGGCGAGGCAGTCATTTGAGAAGCCAAGGCTGTTGAGTCTGCCGATAAGAATACAGTGAATGACAGAGTCGAAAGCCTTGGCCAGATCGATGAAGACGGCTGCACAGTACTGTCTTTTATCGATGCCGGTTATGATATCGTTTAGGACCTTGAGCGTGGCTGAGGTGCACCAGTGACCAGCTCGGAAACCGGATTGCACAGCGGAGAAGGTACGGTGGGATTCAAAATGGTCAGTGATCTGTTTATTAACTTGGCTTTCGAAGACATTAGAAAGGCAGGGCAGGATGGAAATAGGTCTATAACAGTTTGGGTCTAGAGTGTCTCCCCCTTTGAAGAGGGGGATGACCGCGGCAGCTTTCCAATCTTTAGGGATCTCAGACGATACGAAAGGGAGGTTGAACAGACTGGTAATAGGGGTTGCAACAATGGCGGCAGATCATTTCAGAAAGAGAGGGTCCAGATTGTCTAGCCCAGCTGATTTGTACGGGTCCAGGTTATGCAGCTCTTTCAGAACATCTGCTATCTGGATTTGGGTGAAGCAGAAGCTGGGGAGGCAGCTGCGGGGGGGTGCGGAGCTGTTGGCCGGGGTTGGAGTAGCCAGGAGAAAAGCATGGCCAGCCGTAGAGAAATGCTTATTGAAATTCTCGATTTATCGGTGGTGACAGTGTTACCTAGTCTCACTGCAGTGGCTCACTGAGAGGAGGTGCTCTTATTCTCCATGGACTTTAGTGTCCCAAAACTTTTTTGAGTTAGAGCTACAGGATGCAAATTTCTGTTTGAAAAAGCTAGCCTTTGCTTTCCTGACTGACTCCATGTATTGGTTCCTGACTTCCCTGAAAAGTTGCATATCGCGGTGACTATTCGATGCTAGTGCCGTCCGCCACAGGATGTTTTTGTGCTGGTCGAGGGCAGTCAGGTCTGGAGTGAACCAAGGGCTATATCTGTTCTTAGTTCTACATTTTTTGAAAGGGGCATGCTTATTTAAGATGGTGAGGAAAGCACTTTTAAAGAACGACCAGGCATCCTCAACTGACGGGATGAGGTCAATATCCTTCCAGGATACCCGGGCCAGGTCGATTAGAAAGGCCTGCTCGCAGAAGTGTTTTAGGGAGCGTTTGACAGTGATGAGGGGTGGTCGTTTGACCGCGAACTCATCGCGGATGCAGGCAATGAGGCAGTGATCGCTGAGATCCTGATTGAAAACAGCAGAGGTGTATTTGGAGGGCAAGTTGGTCAGGATAATATCTATGAGGGTGCCCATGTTTACGGATTTAGGGTGGTACCTGGTGGGTTCCTTGATAATTTGTGTGAGATTGAGGGCATCTAGTTTAGATTGTAGGACTGCCGGGGTGTTAAATATATCCCAGTTTAAGTCACCTAACAGAACGAACTCTGAAGATAGATGGGGGGCATTCACATATGCTGTCCAGGGCACAGCTGGGAGTTGAGGGGGGTCTATAACAGACAGCAACAGTGAGAGACTTATTTCTGGAGAGATTCATTTTTAAAATTAGAAGCTCGAACTGTTTGAGCATAGACCTGGAAAGTATGACAGAACTCTGCAGGCTATCTCTGCAGTATATTGCAACTCCTCCCCCTTTGGCAGTTCTATCTTGACGGAAAATGTTGTCGTTGGGGATGGAAATCTCCGAATTTTTGGTGGCCTTCCTTAGCTAGGATTCAGAAACGGTGAGGACATCAGGGTTGGCAGAGTGTGCTAAAGCAGTGAGTAAAACAAACTTAGGGAGGAGGCTTCTGATGTTAACATGCATGAAACCAAGGCTTTTTTGATTACAGAAGTCAACAAATGAGAGTGCCTGGGGACATGCAGGTCCCGGGTTAACCTCCACATCACCCGAGGAACAGAGGAGGAGTAGGATGAGGGTACGGCTAAAAGGCTATCAAAACTGGTCGTCTAGTGCGTTGGGGACAGAGAATAAAAGAAGCAGATTTCTGGGCGTGGTAGAATAGATTCAGGGCATAATGTACAGACAGGGGTATGGTGGGGTGCGGGTACAGTGGAGGTAAACCCAGGCACCGAGTGATAAGAGAGGTTGCATCTCTGGACGGGCTAGTTATGCTGGGTGAGGTCACCACATATGTTGGAGGTGGAAGGTATCTGAGGGATGTTGAGTGGAACTAGGGGCTCCGCAGTAAACTAAGACAATAATAACTATTCTAAACAACAGTGTACAAGGCTAAGGCAACAACGGGTAAGACAACAGCTAATCAGCTAAGACAACAACAACAGGTAAAATGGCGATGAATTGGTAGAGAGGGTTGGTTAACTACAGTCGTGGCCAAAAGTTTGGAGAATGACACAAATATTAATTTCCACCAAGTTTGCTGCCTCAATGTCTTTAGATATTTTTGTCAGATGTTACTATGGAATACTGAAGTATAATTACAAGCATTTCAAAGGCTTTTATTGACAATTACATGAAGTTGATGCAAAGAGTCAATATTTGCACTGTTGACCCTCTTTTTCAAGACCTCTGCAATCTGCCCTGGCATGCTGTCAATTAACTTCTGGGCCACATCCTGACTGATGGAAGCCAATTCTTGCATAATCAATGCTTGGAGTTTGTCAGAATATGTGTGTTTTTGTTTGTCCACCCACCTCGAGGATTGACCACAAGTTCTCAATGGGATTAAGGTCTAGGGGAGTTTCCTGGCCATGGACCCAAAATATCGATGTTTTGTTTCCCTAGCCACTTAGTTATCACTTTTGCCTTATGGCAAGGTGCTCCATCATGCTGGAAAGGGCATTGTTCGTCACCAAACTGTTCCTGGATGGTTGGGAGAAGTTGCTCTCGGAGGATGTGTTGGTACCATTCTTTATTCATGGCTGTGTTCTTAGGCAAAATTGTGAGTGAGCCCACTCCCTTGGCTGAGAAGCAACCCCACACATGAATGGTCTCAGGATGCTTTACTGTTGGCATGACACAGGACTGATGGTAGCGCTCACCTTGTCTTCTCTGGACAAGCTTTTTTCCGGATGCCCCAAACAATTGGAAAGGGGATTCATCAGAGAAAAGGACTTTAGCCCAGTCCTCAGCAGTCCAATCCCTGTACCTTTAGCAGAATATCAGTCTGTCCATGATGTTTTTCCTGGAGAGAAGTGGCTTCTTTGCTGCCCTTCTTGACACCAGGCCATCCTCCAAAAGTCTTCGCCTCACTGTGTGTGCAGATGCACTCACACTTGCCTGCTTCCATTCCTGAACAAGTTCTGTACTGGTGGTGCCCCGATCCTGCAGCTGAATCAACTTTAGGAGACGGTCCTGGCGCTTGCTGGACTTTCTTGGGCTCCCTGAAGTGTTCTTCACAACAATTTAACCGCTCTCTTTGAAGTTATTGATGATCTGATAAATGGTTGTTTTAGGTGCAATCTTACTGGCAGCAATATCCTTGCCTGTGAAGCCCTTTTTGTGCAAAGCAATGACGACTGCACGTGTTTCCTTGCAGGTAGCCATGGCTGACAGAGGAAGAACAATGATTCCAAGCACCACCCTCCTTTTGAAGCTTCCAGTCTGTTATTCGAACACAATCAGCATGACAGAGTGATCTCCAGCCTTGTCCTCGTCAACACTCACACCTGTGTTAACGAGAGAATCACTGACATGATGTCAGCTGGTCCTTTTGTGACAGGGCTGAAATGTAGTGGAAATGTTTTGGGGGGATTCAGTTCATTTGCATGGCAAAGAGGGACTTTGCAATTAATTGCAATTCATCTGATCACTATTCATAACATTCTGGAGTATATGCAAATTGCCATCATACAAACTGAGGCAGCAGACTTTGTGAAAATGTATATTTGTGTCATTCTCAAAACTTTTGGCCACGACTGTACACACGGCCTGAGTTGGGGCCAACAGATAAACAAAAAAATCAACAAAATGGAGTACCGGGATTAATGAACAGTCCAGCAGGCATCAGCTATGTAACCAAGTGATCATAGGGTCCAGTGAACAGCAATAGATGGAACAGGGAAGCCGCGGGGTAGTCGTTACAATGCTAGCACGCGGGAGACACAGCGTTTAAAGTTAGCAGGCCGGGGTAAGTAGAAGCATCTGCTCCGACGTCCGGCAAAGGCCGGTTGAGGGCACAGCGGATGGAGTTACGTCGGCGGACCAGTCGTGGTGGTACGGCGGGGCGCCGTGTCGACAAAGGGTCCAGACCAGATGGCGAAAGAGGTAATTGTAGTTGTAGTAATTTCGTTTGCTAGCCGGGAGATGCGCCTGGCTCGTGGCTAACTGGTGCTAGCTTCGGGGCAGGGGCGTTAGCCACTATAGCAACTCGGTAGCAGCGATGATCCGATGCACAGGTCCAGAGCTTACGGCAAGGATCCGGTGGAGTGGTGGATTCTAGCTGTGTTGGGGTAGAGTCCGGAAGGCATCGGCTGAGTAGCCGGGTGATCACAGAGTAGGCCGGGAGGTGGGCCTGGCTCAAGGCTAGCTTCGGGGCTGGGTCACTCGGTGGCAGCTAGCTAGCTGTGATGATCAGGAGTAATGGTCCAGGGTTTACGGCAGGAATCTGGCGTTGTAGTGGAGAAAACAGTCCGATGCTGGCAAGTATTATCCAGGCTAAACAGCTGGTGTCTGTGCAGAAGGAAAGGCCGCTAGCAGTGGCTAACAATGGGTAAATAGCTAGTAGCTAATTTACAGGGAGGGCTCTCCTACAGGGAGGAGGTGAGGGCTCTCGGAGTGTGGTGTCAGGAAAACAACCTCTCACTCAACGTCAACAAAACAAAGGAGATGATCGTGGACTTCAAGAAACAGCAGAGGGAGCACACCCCATCCACATCGACGGGACAGCAGTGGAGAAGGTGTAAAGTTTTAAGTTCCTCAGCGTACACATCATGGACAAACTGAAATGTTCCACACAAACAGAGAGTGTAGTGAAGAAGGTGCAACAGCGCCTCTTCATCCTCAGGAGGCTGAAGAAATTTGGCTTGTCACCTAAAACCCTCACAAAGCTTTACAGATGTACAATCGAGTGCATCCTGTCGGGCTGGATCACCGCCTGGTACGGCAACTGCACCGCCCACAACCGCAAGGCTCTCCAGAGGGTGGTACGGTCTGCACAACGCATCACCGGGGGCAAACTACCTACTCTCCAGGACACCTACGGCACCCGATGTCACAGGAAGGCCAAAAAGTTCACCCAAGGACAACAACCACCCGAGCCACTGCCTGTTCACCCGCTACCATCCAGAAGGCCAGGTCAGTACAGGTGCATAAAAGCTGGGACCGAGAGACTGAAAAACAGCTTCTATCTCAAGGCCATCAGACTGTTAAACAGCCATCACTAGCACAGAGAGGCTGCTGCCTACATACAGACTTGAAATCATTGGCCACTTTAAATAATGGAACACCAGTCACTTTAATAATGTTTACATGTCTTGCATTGCTTATCTCATATGTATATTCTGTATTATATTGCATCTTAGCCTATGCTGCTCTGTCATTGCTCATCCATATATTTATATATTCTTATTCCATTCCTTTACTTAGATTTGTGTGTATTAGGTATTTGTTAGATATTACTCGTTAGATGTTGCTGCACTGTCGGGACTAGAAGCACAAGCATTTCGCTACACCCGCAATAACATCTGCTAACCATGTGTATGTGACCAATAAAATGTGATGCCTTCACATCTTTAGTCTAACCCAGGATATTGACAACTGAGAGGTCTAGGAGGTATGTTCTGTACTGTAGCACACTTCTGCCATTGACTTCAACTAATTAGATTCTCCAACCTAAAGCTTTCTCCAACATAATAGACTCATTCCATTACTCTCGGTTTCTGATCAAATTTCCTTCAGTCCCTAGCCCTGAGCATTATTCAAGTAAACACAGAAACAGCTCTTAAAACTGGTGTGTGTGCTTAGTTATACTTGTTGGGGACCAGAAGTTCCCACAAGAATAGTAAACAAACAAAAATTTGACCAACTAGGGACATTTTGTTGGTCCCCACAAGGTCAAATGCTCTTTCTAGGGAGTTTAGGGTTAAGGTTAGAATTAGTGTTAGGATAAGAATTAGGTTTAGGAGCTAGGGTTAGTTTTAGGGTTAGGTTTTTGATTTAAGGTTAGTGTTAAGGAAAATAGGGTTTTGAATGGGACTGAATTGTGTCCCCCCACAAGGTTAGTTGTACAAGACTGTGTGTGTGTGTGTGTGTGTATGTGTGCGTCCATAGGGTGGTGTGACTGTGACCTGAGTGTCAGCTGCTCATCACATCAAAGGGTTGTTGGCCTTCCTGAAAGAACCCTGTCACACACACACACACACACCTTGTTCCTGAGACCGTTCGTCCGTCTGCCTCCCCGTGCTCCTCACGCTAAACAATTGTCAGGTAGGGCGGGTGTGGTCTGTGTCCCCAAGGACTGCGAGACAAAGGGCCCACCGCACAGAGAGACAGACAGGAAGAGGTCCCCCACTTATCCTACAGTGACCAGTCACACATGCACGCACACACATCCGACAGCAGCACTTTAACTTTTTCCACATTTTGTTGTGTTACAAAGTGGGATTAAAATGGATTGAAACCTTTTTTTAACAATCTACACAAAATAGTGTGGTAAGTATAAGGGAGTTTTACTCCAGTCTGGTAGGTGGTGGTAATGCAACATATATTGGATGCCAACCGCCATTAAACCTAATCGAAGAAGGTCAACAACCAACTTGACAGAGATTGAAGCATTTTCTAAATAATAATGTGCAAATATTGTACAATCCAGGTGTGCAAAGATCTTAGAGACTTACCCAGAAAGACTCACAGCTGTAATTGCTGCCAAAGGTGATTCTAACATGATGACTTGGATTGAATACTTTTCTAATCAAGATATGAACTCAGCAAAAAAAGAAATGTCCTCTCACTGTCAACTGCATTTATTTTCAGCAAACTTAACATGGCGGATCCTTAAGAGGTTTTAACACACCCTGATACTCTTCTGATGTCAAGTCTCACACACCCAAATACTTCTGTGCTGCTGCCACCACAACCTCAATTTTCTGCGACTTACATTCCATCCCTGCAGTACAGTTGATAACCATTGCTAAAAATGCTAAAAATCCAATTTACTGAAACATAAATCACTTGTTACTGAAACATATATCACTTGTTAGCCACAAGTGATATGTTTCAGTAAGATTGGATTTTTAGCATTTATTTAAAAAAAATGGCCTAAAATGACATACCCAAATCTAACTGCCTGTAGCTCAGGACCTGAAGCAAGGATATGCATATTATTGATACCATTTGAAAGGAAACACTTTGAAGTTTGTGGAAATGTGAAATTAATGTAGGAGAATATAACACATTAGATCTGGTAAAAGATGATACAAAGAAAAAAACATGTTTTTTTTGTGTTTTTTTTATCCCTCTGTATTGGTACAGATCTACTACTTACACCACTCCTCTCAGGATCCCTACCCCTAAACCCATCTTCCTCTACTTTCTTCACTGCCTCAGCATATGACTCCTGCACTACTCTAACCCTGGAAACCTCAACCTGCCTCTCTCGCACGGTACATGTCTGATCCCCAGCTCCATGGGCACCCCTACAATTAACACAGTCCACTACTTTCCCCAATGCTACACATTCCTTTATCTCGTGCCCTTCTGCACACTGCTCACACCTAGGAACCTCCCTCCTACACACTGCTGCCACATGCCCATAAGCTTGACACATGTAACAACTTAGTGCATCTGGCACAAAAGCTTGTACAGGATAACATATATCCTAACATCAAATCAAACTTTATTTGCCACACGCGCCAGTACAGTTCAAGACAAAGAAAATATTTACCAAGTAGGCTAAAATAAAAAGTAATAATAAAAAGTAACACAATAACGAGGCTATATACAGGGGGCACTGGTACCGATTCAGTGTGCGGGGGTACAGGCTAGTTGAGGTAATCTGTAAATGTAGGTGGGGGCGAAGTGACTATGCATAGGTAACAAACAAACAGCGAGTAGCAGCAGTGTACAAGAGGGGGGGGGTCAATGTAAATTGTCTGGTGGCGATTTTTATGAGTTGTTCAGCAGTCTAATGGCTTGGGGGTAGAAGCTGTTGAGGAGCCTTTTGGTCCTAGACTTGGTGCTCCTGTACCGCTTGCTGTGCAGTAGCAGAGAAAACAGTCTATAACTTAGGTGACTGGAGTCTCTGACAATTTTATGGGCTTTCCTCTGACATCACCTATTATATAGGTCCTGCATGGCAGGAAGCTTGTCCCCAGTTATGTACTGGGCCGTCCGCACTACCCTCAGTAGCGCCTTACGGTCAGATGCCGAGCAGTTGCCATACCAGGCGGGGATGCAACTGGTCAGGATGCTCTCGATGGTGCAGCTGTAGAACCTTTTGAGGATCTGGGGGCCCATTCCATATCTTTTCAGTCTCAGGAGGGGGAAAAGGTTTTGTCGTGCCCTCTTCACGACTGTCTTGGTATGTTTGGACCATGATAGTTCATTGGTGATGTGGACACCAAGGAACTTTAAACTCTCGACCCGCTCCACTACAGCCCCGTCAATGTTAATGGAGGCTTGTTCGGCCCACCTTTTCCTGTAGTCCACGATCAGCTCCTTTGTCTTGCTCACATTGAGGGAGAAGTTGTTGTCCTGGCACCACACTGCCAGTTCTCTGACCTCCTCCCTATAGGCCGTCTCTTCGTTGTTGGTGATCAGGCCTACCACTGTTGTGTCGTCAGCAAACTTAATGATGGTGTTGGAGTCGTGTTTGGCCACGCAGTCATGGGTGAACAGAGAATACAGGAGGGGACTAAGTACACACCCTTGAGGGGCCTCAGTGTTAAGGACCAGCGTGGCAGACGTGTTCTTGCCTACTCTTACCACCTGGGGGCGGCCCGTCACGAAGTCCAGGATCCAGTTGCAGAGGGAGGTGTTTGGTCCCAGAGTCCTTAGCTTAGTGATGAGCTTCATGGGCACTATGGTGAGCTGTAGTCGGTGAACAGCATTCTCACATAGGTGTTCCTTTTGTCCAGGAAAGAAAGGGCGGTGTGGAGTGCGATTGAGATTGCGTCATCTGTGGATCTGTTGGGGCGGTATGCGAATTGGAGTGGGTCTAGGGTGTCCGGGAGGATGCTGTTGATGTAAGTCATGACCAGCCTTACAAAGCACTTCATGGCTACTGACGTGAGTGCCACGGGGCGGTAATCATTTAGGCAGGTTACCTTCGCTTCCTTGGGCACAGGGACTATGGTGGTCTGCTTGAAACATGTAAGTATTACAGACTCGGTCATGGAGAGGTTGAAAATGTCAGTGAAGACACTTGGTCTGCGCATGCTTTGAGTACAGGTCCTGGTAATCCATCTGGCCCAGCGGCTTGGTGAATGTTGACCCGTTTAAAGGTTTTGTTCACATGGGCTACCGAGAGCGTTATCACACAGTCATCCAAAACAGCTGGTGCTCTCGTGCATGCTTCAGTGTTGCTTGCCTCGAAGCGAGCATAAAAATACATTTTGCTTGTCTGGTAGGCTCGCGTCACTGGGCAGCTCGCGTCTGGGTTTCTCTTTGTAGTCCGTAATAGTTTTCAAGCCCTGCCACATCTGATGAGCGTCAGAGCCGGTGTAGTAGGATTCAATCTTAATCCTGTATTGATGCTCTGCTTGTTTTATGGTTCGTCTGAGGGCATAGTGGGATTTCTTATAAGCGTCCGGATTAGTCTCCCGCTCCTTGAAAGAGGTGGCTCTAGCCTTTAGCTCAATGTGGATGTTGCCTGTAATCCATGGCTCCTGGTTGGGATGTGTACGTACAGTCACTGTGGGGATGACGTCATTGATGCAGTTATTGATGAAGCCGATGACTGAGGTGGTGTATTCCTCAATGCCATTGGATGAATCCCGGAACATATTCCAGTCTGTGTTAGCAAAACAGTCCAGTAGTGTAGCATCCGCGTCATCTGACCACTTCCGTATTGAGCGAGTCACTGGTACTTCCTGCTTTAGTTTTTGCTTGTAAGCAGGAATCAGGAGGATAGAATTGTGGTCAGATTTGCCAAATGGAGGGCTGGGAAGAGCTTTGTATGCTTCTCTGTGTGTGGAGTAAAGGTGGTCTAGGATTTTTTCCCCCCCTGGTTGCACATGTGACATTCTGGTAAAAATTTGGTAAAACTGATTTAAGTTTGCCTGCATTAAAGTCCCTGGCCACTAGAAGCACCGCTTCTGGGTGAGCATTTTCTTCTTTGTGGCCTTATAGAGTTGGTTGAGAGCGGTCTTAGTGCCAGCTTTGCTTTGTGGTGGTAAATAGACGGCTATGAATAATACAGATGAGAACTCTTGGTAGATAGTGTGGTCGACAGCTGACTCTACCTCAGGCGAGCAATACCTCAAGACTTCTTTAATATTAGACATTGCGCACCAGCTGTTATTGACAAAAAGACACACACCCCCACCCCTGGTCTTACCAGAGGTAGCGTCTCTGTTCTGCCGGTGCATGGAAAATCCCGCCAGTTCTATATTGTCCGTTTCTTCGTTCAGCCACGTCTCGGTGAAACTTAATATGTTACAGTTTTTAATGTCCCGTTGGTAGGATAATCTTAATAGTAAGTCATCAATTTTATTTTCTAATGATTGCAAGTTAGCAAGGAGAATGGGAGGCATTGGGAGTTTACTCACACGCCTCCGGATTCTCAGAAGGATCCCCGATCTGCGTCCCCTTTTCCTGGCATCTTATCTTCACGCAAAAGGTGTGGATCTGGGCCTGTTCCAGTGAAAGCGGGATATCCTTCTCGCCGGACTCATTAAAGGAAAAAAAATTGCTTTCTGATGTCCAGAAGTTATTTTCGGTCATAAGAGACGGTAGCAGCAACATTATGTACACAATAAGTAAAAAAATAAGTTAAACAAAAAAAATATAAATTGCGCAATTGTTTGGGAGAATGTAAAACGTCAGCCATGTTCTTGGGCGCCATCTTCGCAGTTCACTTTTTCAGGCACAGATTCAACCTCTAAACTCATAAGAACAGACAATGGCTTCTGTTTTACCACTCACGCCACCCTGTCTGCTTTGCACCAAATGACAAGCATCACAAACACCGGGAATCTTCCCCTTCAGTTGGTCAACTTTTACATTTACTACCAATAGTTGCCCTTGGCGAGGCATTGGAAAACCTCCCTGTTCTTTGTGGTTGAAATTCACTGCTCGACTTAGGGACCTTACAGATAACTGAATGTGAGCGGTATAGACAGTAGATGAGAAACTACTTCCGGCGCCGACCGAGATGGCCGCCTCGCTTCGCGTTCCTAGGAAAATATGCTGTATTTTGTTTTTTTATGTGTTATTCCTTACATTGGTACCCCAGGTAATCTTAGGTTTCATTACATACAGTCGGGAGGAACTACTGAATGTAAGAGCAACGTCAACTCACCATCGTTACAACCAGGAATATGACTTTCCCGAAGCGGATCCTGTGTTTTGCCTTCCACCCAATACAATGGATCTGATCCCAGCCGGCGACCCTAAGCGACGCCGAAAAAGGGGCAAACGAAGCGGTCTCCTGGTCAGGCTTCGGAGACGGGCACATCGCGCTCCACTCCCTAGCATACTACTCGCCAATGTCCAGTCTCTTGACAATAAGGTTGATGAAATCCGAGCACGGGTAACATTCCAGAGAGACATCAGGGATTGTAACGTTCTCTGCTTCACGGAAACATGGCTCACTCAAGAGACGCTAACGGAGTCGGTGCAGCCAGCTGGTTTCTTCACGCATCGTGCCGACAGAAACAAACATCTTTCTGGTAAGAAGAGGGGCGGGGGTGTATGCCTTATGATTAACGAGACGTGGTGTGATCATAACAACTTACAGGAACTCAAGTCATTCTGTTCACCTGATCTAGAATTCCTCACAATCAAATGTCGACCGCATTATCTACCAAGGGAATTCTCTTCGATTATAATCACAGCCGTATATATCCCCCCCCCAAGCAGACACATCGATGGCCCTGAACGAACTTTATCTGACTCTTTGTAAACTGGAAACCACACACCCTGAGGCTGCATTCATCGTAGCTGGGGATTTTAACAAGGCTAATCTGAAAACAAAACTCCCTAAATTCTATCAGCATATCGATTGTGCTACCAGGGCTGGTAAAACCTTGGATCATTGTTATACTAACTTCCGCGACGCATATAAGGCCCTCCCCCGCCCTCCTTTCGGAAAAGCTGACCACGACTCCATTTTGTTGCTTCCAGCCTACAAACAGAAACTAAAACAACAAGCTCCCTCGCTCAGGTCTGTTCAACGCTGGTCCGACCAATCTGATTCCACGCTTCAAGACTGCTTCGCTCACGTGGATTGGGATATGTTCCGCATTGCGTCCAACAACAATATTGACGAATACGCTGATTCGGTGAGCGAGTTCATTAGAAAGTGCATTGACGATGTCGTACTCACGGCAACGATTAAAACATTCCCAAACCAGAAACCGTGGATTGATGGCAGCATTCGCGTGAAACTGAAAGCGCGAACCACTGCTTTTAACCAGGGCAAGGTGACCGGAAACATGACAGAATACAACAGTGTAGCTATTCTCTCCGCAAGGCAATCAAACAAGCTAAGTCCCAGTATAGAGACAAAGTAGAGTCGCAATTCAACAGCTCAGACACAAAAGGTATGTGGCAGGGTCCACAGTCAATCACGGATTACAAAAAAAAAAACAGCCCCGTTGCGGACCAGGATGTCTTGCTCCCAGACAGGCTAAATAACTTTTTTGCTCGCTTTGAGGACAATACAGTGCCACTGACACGGCCCGCTACCAAAACCTGCGGGCTCTCCTTCACTGCAGCCGAGGTGAGTAAAACATTTAAACGTGTTAACCCTCGCAAGGCTGCAGGCCCAGACGGCATTCCCAGCCGCATCCTCAGAGCATGCGCAGACCAGCTGGCTGGTGTGTTTAAGGACATATTCAATCAATCCTTATCCCAGTCTGCTGTTCCCACATGCTTCAAGAGGGCCACCATTGTTCCTGTTCCCAAGAAAGCTAAGGTAACTGAGCTAAACGACTACCGCCCCGTAGCACTCACTTCCGTCATCATGAAGTGCTTTGAGAGACTAGTCAAGGACCATATCACCTCCACCCTACCTGACACCCTAGACCCACTCCAATTTGCTTACCGACCCAATAGGTCCACAGACGACGCAATCGTAACCACACTGCACACTGCCCTAACCCATCTGGACAAGAGGAATACCTATGTGAGAATGCTGTTCATCGACTACAGCTCAGCATTTAACACCATAGTACCCTCCAAACTCGTCATCAAGCTCGAGACCCTGGGTCTCGACCCCGCCCTGTGCAACTGGGTCCTGGACTTCCTGACGGGCCGCCACCGGGTGGTGAGGGTAGGTAACAACATCTCCACCCCGCTGATCCTCAACACCGGGGCCCCACAAGGGTGCGTTCTGAGCCCTCTCCTGTACTCCCTGTTCACCCACGACTGCGTGGCCATGCACGCCTCCAACTCAATCATCAAGTTTGCGGACGACACTACAGTGGTAGGCTTGATTACCAACAAGGACGAGACGGCCTACAGGGAGGAGGTGAGGGCCCTCGGAGTGTGGTGTCAGGAAAATAACCTCACACTCAACGTCAACAAAACAAAGGAGATGATTGTGGACTTCAGGAAACAGCAGTGGGAGCACCCCCCTATCCACATCGACGGGACAGTAGTGGAGAAGGTGGAAAGTTTTAAGTTCCTCGGTGTACACATCACGTACAAACTGAATTGGTCCACCCACACAGACAGCGTTGTGAAGAAGGCGCAGCAGCGCCTCAACCTCAGGAGGCTGAAGAAATTCGGCTTGTCACCAAAAGCACTCACAAACTTCTACAGATGCACAATCGAGAGCATCCTGTCGGGCTGTATCACCGCCTGGTACGGCAACTGCTCCGCCCACAACCGTAAGGCTCTCCAGAGGGTAGTGAGGTCTGCACAACGCATCACCGGGGGAAAACTACCCGCCCTCCAGGACACCTACACCACCCGATGTCACAGGAAGGCCATAAAGATCATCAAGGACATCAACCACCCAAGCCACTGCCTGTTCACCCCGCTATCATTCAGAAGGCGAGGTCAGTACAGGTGCATCAAAGCAGGGACCGAGAGACTGAAAAACAGCTTTTATCTCAAGGCCATTAGACTGTTAAACAACCACCACTAACATTTAGTGGCCGCTGCCAACATACTGACTCAACTCCAGCCACTTTAATAATGGGAATTTATGGAAATTATGTAAAAATGTACCACTAGCCACTTTAAACAATGCCACTTAATATAATGTTTACATACCCTACATTACTCATCTCATATGTATATGCTGTACTCTATATCATCTACTGCATCTTGCCATCTTTATGTAATACATGTATCACTAGCCACTTTAAACTATGCCACTTTATGTTTACATACCCTACATTACTCATCTCATATGTATAGACTGTACACTATACCATCTACTGCATCTTGCCTATGCCGTTCTGTACCATCACTCATTCATATATCTTTATGTACATATTCTTTATCCCTTTACACTTGTGTGTATAAGGTAGTAGTTGTGGAATTGTTAGGTTAGATTACTTGTTGGTTATTACTGCAATGTCGGAACTAGAAGCACAAGCATTTCGCTACACTCGCATTAACATCTGCTAACCATGTGTATGTGACAAATAAAATTTGATTTGATTTGATTAATTCAAAAATCATGTTAAACACTATCATGGCCACTAACTGTGGATAAGAACGTCTGCTAAATTACTAAAATGTCACATGTAAAAGTCACAGAGCTAGTCCATGCAATTTGTGACTTAAGCAAATGTATTACTCCTGAACTTTAGGCTTGCCGTAAAAGGGACTGAATACTTATTGACGCAAGACATTTCAGCATTTCATTTTGAATTAATTTGTTAAAAAAATTAAAACAATTCCACTAACATTATGGGGTATTGTGTGTAGACCAGTGACAACAAATCCAAACTAACACAACATAATATGAGAAATGTAAAGGGATGTGAATACTTTCCAAAGGCACAGTACATGTCCTTGCATAGGCTCAAATGCAGAACATTCACACCCCTAACATCAATACAACTGTAACATATTCCAAGTCAGAGATTCTAGGCACATTTATAAAGCCTATCCGAATACAAACCAGCTGGAAACTAAAGGGCATTAGAGGCATAACTTTACAAAAACATTTGGAATGTTGTCAAACAAATAACACAGAAGTGTTGTGTTGCATTTGGTTCTCACTACTATTAACCACACCTCAAACATATCTTCTCAATCAGACTGCATGGTCCCCAAAATGGTTGCCCACATGAGCATAACAGCCGGGCACAGCAATAAAGCCCGGCACACATTCTACACAGGACCATCTAGAAAAAGTTGAAAGCTTCACCAGGTGCAAAGGTGGTTTCATACCTTTTACATGTTCCCCACTAATTAGGGTCATCCTTACAGAATCTTTGGTTCCTTCCCTGTCACACAAACAATTTGAAACACTAAAACTGTTTCATTGGCCTTATGTGATAATGGACTCCATTTTGTGGTCTATCGGCGCCATCTGGTGGCTGAATAAGCTAAACACAAGGTGCAGGAAAAGTATAAAGAGATTAACCATATGTACCGAGAGAAGAACCCAGTAGTAAAAGGAGAAACAGACTACGGTAAACGTTAACAAAATAAAATACACATGTAATAAGAATATGGCACGGCTTATTTTACAATACCAAACGCAGGACGGCGCTGCAATAATATATTTCCCAACATTGTGCACGGGAGCACCACCTCCTTCCGTGTGTCGTTTGCAGTGTGAAAGTTCATAGGGCATGCAAAGGTCGTGTTTTTAGCGAGCAATGGCTGCCTTAAGTTGGTTTACTTGCAGACAGCTGCCGCGGATTGCATCTCAGTTCGCCCGGGTTGTGAAACACGTCAGGCCGCAGTACCTCGGAGGACTGCCGGCGAGGAGAGTCCACGGGTCTTCGCGGAAATGTGTGGTTGAGAAGGAGCAATGGGGCAAGGCTCGGATTCCCGAGTATCATCAGCTGACAGAACTCGATAAGGCGGATGCCTTGGTAAATTACAATGAATATACGCCTGCATTACAGAAATGATTTGTGTGTGCTGACATCAACCACCTTTCTAAATCACTGGTATTTTTCTTATTGTTTGCTCTGCAGATGCTGAGAAAGTCCCACGAAACCGGTAACTGCACATCTACAGTGCATTCGGAATGTATTCAGACCCCTTGACTTTTCCCCATTTTGTTACGTTACAGCCTTATTCTAAAATGGATTCAATTACCACCTCCCCTGCCGCAAATCTACACACAATACCCCATAATGACAAAGCAAAAACAGGTTTAGATATTTTTTCAAATGTATCAAATAAATTTAAAAAACTGATTACATTTACCTAAGTATTTAGACTGTTTACGCAGTACTTTGTTGAAGTACCTTTGGCAGTGATTACAGCCTTGAGTCTTCTTGGGTATGACGCTACAAGCTTCTCCCATTCTTCTCAAGCTGACAGGTTAGATGGGGAGCGTCGCTTCACAGCTATTTTCAGATTGAGTTCAAGTCCGGGCTCTGGCTGGGCCACTCAAGGACGTTCAGAGACTTGTCCCGAAGCCACGTCTACGTTGTCTTGGCTGTGTGCTGGCAGTTGTTGTCCTGTTGGAAGGTGAACCTTCGCCCCAGTCTGAGGTCCTGAGCACTCTGGAGCAGGTTTTCATCAAGGATCTCTGTACTTTGCTCCGTTCATCTTTCCCTCGATCCTGACTAGTCTCCCAGTCCCTGCCACTGAAAAACATCTTCACAGCATGATGCTGCCACCACCATGCTTCCCCGTAGGAATGGTGCTAGGTTTCCTCCAGACGTGACACTTGGCATTCAGGCCAAAGAGTTCGGTCTTGGTTTCATCAGACCAGAGAATCTTGTTTCTCATTGTCTGAGTCCTTTAGGTGCCTTTTAGCAAACTCCAAGTGGGCTGTCATGTACCTTTTACTGAGGAGTGGCTTCCGTCTCGCCACTACCATAAAGGGCTGATTGGTGGAGTGCTGCAGAGATGGTTGTCCTTCTGGAAGGTTCTCCCATCTCCACAGAGGGACCATCTGGGTTTTTGCTTACGTCCCTGACCAAAGCCGTTCTCCCCTGATTGCTCAGTTTGTCCGGGCAACCACCTCTAGGAAGCGCCTTGGTGGTTCCAAACTTCTTCCATTTAAGAATGATGGAGGCCACTGTGTTCTTGGGGACCTTCAATGCTGCAGAAATGTTTTGGTACCCTTCCCCAGATCTGTGCCTCGACACAATCCTTTTTCAGAGCTCTACAGACAATTCCTTCGACCAACATGATTTGGGTTTTTGCTAACACATGCTCTGTCAACTGTGGGACCTTTTCTATAGACCGGTGTGTGACTTTCCAAATAATGTCCAATCAATTGAATTTACAACAGGTGGACTCTAATCAAGTTGTAGAAACATCTCAAGGATGATCAATGGAAACAGGATGCACCTGAGCTCAATTTAGTCTCCTAGCAAAGGGTCTTAATACTTTTGTAAATAAGGTATTTCAGTTTTTTTATTTGTAATAAATGTGCAAACATTTCTTAAAACCTGTTTTCACTTTGTCATTGTGGGGTATTGATTGGGGAAAAACATATTTTATCAATTTTAGAATAAGGCTGTAACGTAACAATGTGGAAAAAGTCAAGGGGTCTGAATACTTTCCGAAGGCCCTGTAGATTAGGAAGAGGTTTAAAGACAGGCTATTTGTTTAATTACTATGCTATGCATTTTGTTAGAATTCCTGTTGGCACAGTTAGATTAGTTATTGTAGTGTAAGACGATCTGCATGCGTCTCTAGGCTATGTTTACACATCTGAATCCAGGATCTTCAGCGACATGGGAGAAGCTCCTGTCTGCAAACACTGACAGGGTTGTTTTCAGACTGGGATCTCCGTGTTGTTCTGTTCTAGGTTTCCTGTCTTGGTTCCGTAACGGACTCCTGGCCACCGGTATCGGGGTCATCGCTTTTGTCCAGAGTGACGTAGGACGAGAAGCGGGCTATGGTAAGGAGGCTAGGAGGGCCAGGGCCCAGGCTCTATTCTATTGCAGCGAAGCATAATTATCAGAAAAGTCCTTAACGTTGCTAAAACACACCCATTATAAATATACTACTATCGGTCATCAATCTTTCCACCTCTCTCTCTCTCCCCCCCAGCCTTCTTCATCCTGGGTGGTGTGTGTGTATCGTTCGGCGGGGCGTCCTACGTGGGCAGCCTGTTTTCCCTGAGGAGGATGATGCTTCTCTCGCTGCCTGCCGTTCTGCTGAATGTTGCTGTGGTGAGCAGCATCGCCCTCTTCTGGCTGTGTGCGGTATCGCTCTACATCGGACGCCTGGAGGTGGAGATTATACATGAGGGTGACGATGACGGAGGGGAGTGCCCAGACTGTCGCGACCGCTGCAACCACTCCCATGGCGGCAGGCACCACGGCAACGACAAAGGCCAAGACAAGTAGAGCGCTTGAGTGGCATAGGTGACGAAGTGCGTGTTTGTTTCTTTGTGTGTGAGTGAGTGAGACGGAGAGGACTGATGGGGAGTGTGTATGACACTCAAAGACACGTGGGTACAAAGGGGATCAGTGAAAGGCATGATTTGGTTCTGTCCTCTGTGATAGTCGTTTGTGTGGGTGGGTGATTGTATTAAATTGCTGTGATAGGTATTAGATGGGGCGGCAGGTAGCCTAGTGGTTAGAGCGTTGGACTTGTAACCGCAAGGTTGTAAGTTCGAATCCCCGAGCTGACAAGGTAATCTGTCGTCCTGCCCCTGAACAAGGCAGTTAACCCACTGTTCCTAGGCCGTCATTGAAAATAAGGATTTGTTCTTAACTGACTTGCCTAGTTTAATAAAGATAATATCAGATGTTAGATAAAAACAAAATGTAGTTTTATTTTACACATACACACACACTGTGAGAGTGCCTCATTTGAGTTTATTTACTCCTGATCATGTTTACTTTATGAATCAAAGAGCCCTGTACAATTCCTAAGCCATACTCTGAGCCAGCCCATGCTGTGTTCACCTAAATATGCTTTTGATTGATGCTATTTAAAAAAATATCAGTTGATTCTATATCCATACAAAGGACTACTTGGATTCTTTGTAGTAATCCATGCTGGTGACGTAGAATGAGGAGATGTATGTAGCCTGTGTTGACGTGTTGAATGGATGAACTAGGCCTATGTGAATTGAACGATATAGGGTATAAATACGTCATCAACAATGGTCTATCTTTCTGCAATTCGATGTCTCGGTATGCGTGTAAGTCTGTGGGTTTTTCTTTTAATGTGTTTGTTCTGTTCTTACAGATTTTAACAGATTTAGTTTTTTTTTAACCCATTTTGGCTTACATTTTTCCAAAGGGTTTTGTGATTCATATGGCAAATAGCACTTTGTCAGTTTTTTTTATTTTTGTCATGAGTTGTAATCACTTTAATAAACATGTTCAATGCAATCTTGAATTCAATATTCGATTTCTATAGAGTAGTTGAACTCTAGAGTAATGATATTTCATACCTTTAGTCAATCGAGGGTTGATAGTTTGGAGCTACAACTTAATCAAAATACCAACCTTAAGAAACTATACAATTTGTATAACCTGTATGTTTTGTTAGCCTGTAGCCTGAGCTACCATCCTGACCTGACCGCTGCGCTACAGAACATTAGCATGCGAGACCTGGATGGTGGAACGAGGCGAGTTAGTCTCTGGGTTAGAGATTAATCTGTATTGCAGTGTGATGCATTTGATTTCTGCATGGCCTTCAGTAAAACTTATTGTACAGCATTAGACTTTATGTATGTATAAATATGTACATAAACACAGTTACAAAATCAAACTGGTGTTATTGTTGTGTGTTTGACCCCTACGTGAGAAGACGACTGTATGTTTGTGGTCAATACGTAAAGGTGCTACACAGGATGAAATCAAATGAAAATTGCATTGTAATTTCAGAAAATGTCCATAATATGTTTCACTTAATACTTACCCACCGTTGCTGTTCTGACTTTGTGGCGGTGTTATATTGCGGAAATCGCTGTGTCATGGTTGTTAAAATTCGACACTGTTTGCTCAATTTCAGTGTGTGTGAGCAAATAAGCACTGAATAGTGTAGGGAATCATTGTATCATCTAAATCGCAGTGAAATAATATTTTCAATAACAAATATCGTTTTTACAACTGTTGGAACAAACCCGCAAGTAAAAGGCTCAACTTGCATATTCGAATTTCTGAAATTACAATGCAAAAATTACAAAATATCCTATGTGCAGCACCTTTTTAAAGAGATCAGAATTTTGCGTACACAAATGTAGGGTTAGCTATCGGGTTTGACACCATAGAAATGGAATAAGAATACGGAATAAGAATGGCTGACATTCCCTTCATTCGTCTTGTGTAGTTCCTGTCACTCAACCAAGCATTGATGCCATGTACTCCTCCATCCTCCTCTCTGGGTACACTACACACAGAGCAGCACCTCCTGTGCTGTCTGGATAACACCGCGGGAGGGGGATTATAAGGATCACGGAGTAGGTTACAGGCCCTGGTGCTGGTTATCTCGCATCCATCGATTCACTGGAGAGATGAGAAGGTTCAGGTCGAGGCGAGAGCTGCTGAGACTCACCTCTGTCCTGAGGTCGGAAGCCCATCCAGTGCTTCTTACTAACCATCCCTCTCTTTCCTTCTCTTTCTCTCCACCACTCCACCCCAGGCGTTTTGGCGCAGTTAGTTTCTCATGCAGGGTGTGTCTGGGTGCTGCATCGTCCCCCCCCTCCCTTCTCCTCGGCTGCGTCTGACTGCGCAGGCAGCTCTGTTTGGCATGCAGGCGGCTCCTGGGGCCTGGCGCGTCTAAAGGGCATGGCGCCAAGCAGCACGCACCCACACTGACAAACACCCGGACCATGGACTGACTCACAACATCACCAACCCACCTCACGGCACCATGGCAGGTTATAGATGAGCGTATTACCCTCCCCTCACGACCTGGACAGAATAGAGGAGGGATGGGGCTGTAGCAGTGAAAGAATGAGTGGAACGGGTGGTGTGGGTGGAGATGGAGGAGGAGGAGGAGGAGGAGGGTTGATAGTGTAACATGAGTGGTAAGATTGAGGGGAGATAAGAGGTGGAGAACAGAGGGGGTGGGGCACGTTGAAAAGTGGTGTTGAGGGTGGTGTAGTTGGGGATAGGATGTATGGAGGGAGGAGAGGGGGTGTAAAGGAAAGGGGGGGTCTACCTTCAGTTCTCACTCAAATATTTCCTCTCATGTTTTCTGTTTCAGTGTCAAGCCCATGTGGCCAAGGTACTATTTCCCAAGAGACCGCAGCTCCGTTTCAGGGGCTGAGATAAGTCTTCAAAGTCACTGACAGACAGACAGCCAGGGCGTAGGGTTGAGGAGAGACGCCCATGTCCCCACAAACTCACAATCCCTATCTGAGATGTAGAGGCACACCTTCACACCCACCATGGAACAGGCTATCAGCTGAAGAGCTCACTCCTGAGAAGGCAAGAGATAAAGGAGGAACCTGAGGTCATTTCTTAGCTCTCTTTACACACGCGCACGTACACTCACATTTTCTCCCCAACAACTGCTCTTGCTTAGTATGCGCTTCCTTTGGTCTTGAGGAGGAATGATCCTCACTCTAATGAACTGGGGCCTGCCACTTGAATGTAAAACAGGATTTAACCCGTCTTCAATGTCAGAGCCTCTCCCTAGGGCTGCCTGGAACAACACAACACCCGCTCTGAAACATACACACGTACGGCCCCTTGGTAACACACACACATGCTCGCATTCGCGCACACACAGATACACTGGCCATTCGCACAACACACTGTATGCATACACACGGCCTCAGGCAGACAGACACAGGCACTCACGCACACAGGCATACACATACAAACACTGCCTCAGTCATGCAGACGCGCACACACACACACACCCTTTGTCTAAATCTTCAGAGCCATTACTAAGAGAGCTTTGGCTCATAAACCTGGATATACAGTATACTGTTTAACAGGCATGTTTTCTCTGCACCACATCAGGCCAGGGTCACTCTAACCTGGTCTACAGGGACCAATATGGATGATGGTTTTAACATCAGGTACTTTTTCATGAACATTGTTATGCACCCGTGTGCGGGGCAGGTATAGATAAACTCAGCCATCACCTTCATCTTTCAATGTCTCGAGACATAAAGTCGAGATGACTTGAGACACAGAGGCATTTTAAGACATCTTGAGGTACATTCTGAAGGCATGTTTTTAGACAGGCAGTAGCGCGGCCCACTCTTACCGACAGTCAGTCAGACACAAGAAGGAAATAAGAAAACTTTCTTGTACTCCTCTTATGGAATATTTTATTATCGTCATCAGTACCATAGTATTTATACATTGGTTCGTTTTAATTTGAAGATCAGAAAGGGATGGTATATTCAGAAATATTTGAACAGAAAGGGGTTAGAGTCACTGATGAAGCAGGTACGTTTAAAAAAACTAATCTGGTCTTATTGTTGTAGAGCCAGTGGAATTACAACCGACGCACAGACGAACAGACATACAGACGGACAGACATCCCCTCGTATGACAGACATGGTCCTATACAGCTGACATCCGACCCCGTCCATCAGTAATTCTTCAATCTATAACCAGGACAGCGATTTAAGATTGGGACATTTTAATCTCTAGAATTTCAGTTTGCGATGATGATCTTTCTCTTATGACCTCATAATATTTGGGATGGGATTTCTGGAGATGAGTATAAAAATGGATATCTTTGATATGATTTAATATATGTTTTCCACCCCACCTCTAATGACCTAATATGGATGTTTCCGGACAACCACTTTGAGAACAAAAAGCTACAGTTCTTATTTCATTGACCACAACTGTACTAAATCCCCATGGTCATATTTGAATGACAACACGTTTAATGACCGCGTTTTAAACTCCCGTGGTCTTTCTTTAATGACCCTACATTTTGTGGTCCGTTTGTGGTATTCATCATGACCACTCTGTTATTTAACCCTTAACGCACACAAGGACATTCAAAAGTGCTATGTGTTCATAACAAATTTCAGTAAGTGCTCGGACAAATGTGAATAATTCAAAAAAATATCCCCCCCCCCCCCCTCCCCAAACCCTTTATTATGAATACATTTGTAGAGGGCTTCTGAATTAAACTGTGGCATTTCCCAAAGTATGTTCTCTAGTATAAGACAATAGTTTTTACACCTCTCCCACTCCACCGTATGGCAACAACATAACAATATAATAGTACTATGGCTTTCATCTCAAACCCAGCACAGCCCAGCGTCTTTCACTTTCACAACACTTCATTCTGTAGGATCGTTTTCAGTTTTTACAAGACTGAAAACATTACAAAGTGACCAGCCAGTAGAGGTATTGTACGTCCCCCTCCCATACCTTTCTTTCCCAGACGACATCGTGACAGAACAGCCTCAGAGTGGAATGGAATGTATCTGAGACTCCCCTCACTCTCTGTGCTTTCACTGTTTTAAACCCTCTTCAGTTTTAAACCCTCTTCAGTTTTTAACCCTCTTCAGTTTTAAACCCTCTTCAGTTTTTAACCCTCTTCAGTGGGGTTCACATTGTGGGAGGAAGGATAACCCGAGATGTGTTCAAATATTATTTTGGGCGTCCGTGAGATTGGCTCAGACCTCTATATTTCCACCTCTGTGTCAGAGTATAATTTCTAACTCCGTTTAAGAGATGATTCAGTATTTCACGCAAAAATGGAGAAAAAAAATGTCATCCATTTTCTTTTTCTTTTTTTTTCCATTCACACAGAAGTCAGTCTGACAGGCTCAGGAACAGTTGTTATAATACTAAGGAAGGAGTAGTGAAGGTGTGTATGGTCCTGTCTCTATGTACAATATGGCTTTAGACATGGAACTCTGCACAGTCATGTAACAGCAGCGGAGAGAGGATATGGTAGAGCAGAGAAGGGGACAAAGCTTGGACAACTAGTGGGGTAAAGTTAAGTGTCAAAGTCCACTTTGAGTGTCACCCATCCTGTCACCTGTGTCGGACACCATCTGACTCCCCACGGAAGCTGTGCAAATGGTCCTTTGTTCAGTTTCACAACCCCATATGTCCCAATGTCCTGCCCCCATGTCTCTCTCTAGCCCCACCTCTCTTTCAGTCCTCCTCGGACCCTGCGGCCCCCCTCAGTCCGTTCATACAGAAGGGGTTGAAGGGATTGTCCGAGGCAGAGAACCCACTGAAGGAGGGCAGGCCAGCCAGCCTCTGGAGGTGAGGGAAAAAGGCTGGGGGGCCCTTGTGGTGGTCGGAGCGCAGCCCCTCAGCACCGGGGTGGGAGTGGGGCAGCTCTGGGGGCGCATAGCGGATGGTACTGGGGGCGTACAGGCTCTGTGGCCCCTGGGGGCCGAGGGCCAGGGGGTGAAACAGCACCCGTCCTGCAGCACCCCCCGCTGCCAGTCTATGCAACAGCTCAAAGTCAGGCCCGCACCCTCGGCCTCCAGACAACATTCCCCGCTCCTCACAGGGTAGAGGGGAGGAGCCGGACATCGGAGGGGACATGGCGGGGGAGGGCGGGGTGAAAATACCATTGGGTGGGGCTTCACTGCTGGAGGAGGAGTCCGGGATAGGGGTGAGGGGACTGTCGCCGTTCAGGCTGCCGCAGGGTGTGTGTGTGTGTGAGGGTGGAGGTTGTATGTGTGAGGAGGTGTGGGTGTGTGTCCAGCGACCCCCTGCGGCCAGTGCCTCATGTTCAGTCTTAATGTTGGGGTGGCCAGAGAGAGGCGAGGACACTACACTCTTCAGGTGCTGGATTACCGCACGGCCGTTGTGCGCCCCGCCGCCCCTCATGGGGGTCTCCTCGCCTCGTTTCGAAGGCCCCTCCTCTCGTTTGACCCTCGCGCTGTCTCCCCCATGCTCCCACTCTCTCTCCTCTCCCCCGCTCTCGCTGCCCAGGTCTGAGGAGGCTGACACACTCCGCTCTCTCTGGCGGAACTCTTCCAGGCGACGCCGCGTTTCCGCGGGAGCACCCTCAGTGTCAGACCGCAGCGGACGCTTCCTCCTGTCCCCTGATTGGACACCGGGATTATAGATCTCTCTCAGTTTAGAGTCAGGGTCACCTTTACACACAGAGCTTTTCATTGGCTGTGGGCCTGGGGAGGGGAAAAGAGTTGGATGTATCATTACATTGTAGTCATTTAGCAGACACTCTTATCCAGAGTGACTTACAGGAGCAATTAGGGTTAAGTGCCTTGCTTAAGGGCACATCGACAGATTGTTCACCTAGTGGTCTCGGGGATTTGAACCAGCGACCTTTTGATCACTGGTCTATTGCTCTTAACCGGTAGGCTACCTGCCGCCCCATCATGTGTGTTTGTGTATGTGTGAGCGATTCAATGTACAGTACAAGTGTGTGTGGGATTGCAGTATGTGTGTGTGTGTGTGTCTGTTTTGACTGTGTGGTTCCCTACCCCGGGTTTGTGGTGAGTGTTCCGAAGGGGAGGAGCTGGCTTTCAGACGCTCCACCCTCAGACTCTCTGGGAGCTGCAGCAGATCCAGGGGAGTGTCTGGGAGCTCTGTCCGACTGAGAGAGAGAGAGAGGGAGAGCGAGAGAGAGAGGGAAAGAGAGAGAGGGAGAGCGAGAGGGAGAGGGAGAGAGAGAGGGAAAGAGAGAGAGAGAGAGAGAGGGAGAGAGAGAGGGAAAGAGAGATAGTGAGAGAGAGAGAGGGAAAGAGAGAAAGAGAGGGAAGAGAGAGAGAGAGAGAGGGTGAGACAGTAAATATAAGATAATAAATGCACCTTTTACAGCTCTTGAGTGCTGCAGCAAACCACTGTTTATGTCTCCTGATTTAGCAGGATGGGTGCAGTGAGTACTTTACAGAGAGCTTTATTGGTCTTAGATTACATTGTGTATTTTGTTTTGTCTCCCATCAACTTCCTTCACACCATTACCCTCATCTATCAACAACAACCAGCCTCTCCAACTAATACCTCCCATCAGCTTCCTTCACACCATTACCCTCATCTATCAACAACAACCAGCCTCTCCAACTAATACCCCCCATCAGCTTCCTTCACACCATTATCCTCATCTATCAACAACAACCAGCCTCTCCAACTTATACCTCCCATCAGCTTCCTTCACACCATTACCCTCATCTATCAACAACAACCAGCCTCTCCAACTAATACCCCCCATCAGCTTCCTTCACACCATTACCCTCATCTATCAACAACAACCAGCCTCTCCAACTAATACCTCCCATCAGCTTCCTTCACACCATTACCCTCATCTATCAACAACAACCAGCCTCTCCAACTAATACCTCCCATCAACTTCCTTCACACCATTACCCTCATCTATCAACAACAACCAGCCTCTCCAACTAATACCCCCATCAGCTTCCTTCACACCATTACCCTCATCTATCAACAACAACCAGCCTCTCCAACTAATACCTCCCATCAGCTTCCTTCACACCATTACCCTCATCTATCAACAACAACCAGCTTCTCCAACTTATACCTCCCATCAGCTTCCTTCACACCATTACCCTCATCTATCAACAACAACCAGCCTCTCCAACTAATACCTCCCATCAGCTTCCTTCACACCATTACCCTCATCTATCAACAACAACCAGCCTCTCCAACTAATACCCCCCATCAGCTTCCTTCACACCATTACCCTCATCTATCAACAACAACCAGCCTCTCCAACTAATACCCCCCATCAGCTTCCTTCACACCATTACCCTCATCTATCAACAACAACCAGCCTCTCCAACTAATACCTCCCATCAACTTCCTTCACACCATTACCCTCATCTATCAACAACAACCAGCCTCTCCAACTAATACCCCCCATCAGCTTCCTTCACACCATTACCCTCATCTATCAACAACAACCAGCCTCTCCAACTAATACCCCCCATCAGCTTCCTTCACACCATTACCCTCATCTATCAACAACAACCAGCCTCTCCAAATAATACCCCCCATCAGCTTCCTTCACACCATTACCCTCATCTATCAACAACAACCAGCCTCTCCAACTAATACCCCCCATCAGCTTCCTTCACACCATTACCCTCATCTATCAACAACAACCAGCCTCTCCAACTAATACCTCCCATCAACTTCCTTCACACCATTACCCTCATCTATCAACAACAACCAGCCTCTCCAACTAATACCCCCCATCAGCTTCCTTCACACCATTACCCTCATCTATCAACAACAACCAGCCTCTCCAACTAATACCCCCCATCAGCTTCCTTCACACCATTACCCTCATCTATCAACAACAACCAGCCTCTCCAACTAATACCCCCCATCAGCTTCCTTCACACCATTACCCTCATCTATCAACAACTACCAGCCTCTCCAACTAATACCCCCCATCAGCTTCCTTCACACCATTACCCTCATCTATCAACAACAACCAGCCTCTCCAACTTATACCTCCCATCAGCTACCCCCAACCCGCTGTATCCAACAACCCCTCCCCCCCTATTGCACGCACACACACACACTAGCCACCCTTGCTCTCCCGTAGCCAGCCCTGCTCCACTCAGGAGCCCACCCGTACAGAACTGAGCCCAGATAGGATCGGGGAGGGAGGGGGGGCTTCTGCTGGAGAAGTTAATGAGCTCTTGTAATTACAGCACTAATGAACTAAAACACCATTCAGACCCAACATTCTGACATCCATTTGTTGTAATTATAAAGCGCTGCTCCAATTAGTATTGTAATTCAGCCTGTTCCTCTTGTTTTTGTCCGACTCCTCTCTTGCTCTGTGCGTGCACGTGTGTCTGTTTGTCTTTGAGTGTGTATGTGTGTTTAGGAGCTGGGAGGTTGTGGGTCCTGAGACAGAGACAAAGGAAAATATAGAATTTCCTTGAATCCATGTGCGAAAACTTGTATCCTTTAGGCGTTGTGAATGAGCAAAGCCCTACGTAATGAGATAATGAAATGTATTCGCCGTCTTTACAGTTTAGTATATTAAAATTACGGTGGCCTGAAGGAGTCGGACTCTCTGTCTAAGAGCATAATGCTGGACGTGTTGTTACCGTGAGGCTACTGTGGCGACGGGGCTGACCTGATGACATAGTTGACCCAGATGACGTTGCGTTCGTGGGGGGCTTTGTGGTTGATGGAGACGGTGGCACAGGACTGGACCCACAGATAACCCCCTCTCCTCTGGAGCCAGCGGTAGTACCCGGTCACCACCTGACCCTTCCTCAACACTGGGAGAGAGAGGGAGAGAGAGAGAGAGGGAGGGGACAGGGGAGAGAGGAAGAGAGTAAAGAGCGAGTTGGCATAGCACTACAGGACGTTGGCAGCAGAGGGCGCTGATTGCAAAATATGAGCTTAGTCAAAATGTTAACGTTCAAAGGTAAACGCATGCACGCGCACGCGCACACACACACACACACACACACACACACACACACACACACACACACACACACACACACACACACACACACACACACACACACACACACACACACACACACACACACACCCACACACACACACACACAGGGCAGTGACTCACAGTCCTCATGGCTCTGTCTGATGTTATCCAGGTCTTCTACATGGATGAAGTGGTAGCAGGTGTGTCCCACCACCTCTGCCGGGCTCAGGTCCATGTACTCTGAGATCCTACAGGGAACAATGATGGTATTATCCACGTGATGTAAACATATAGACACACATACACAGGCAAACAAACACATACCATTTCTTAATGGAGTCAAATACAACCATAAAATTATTCACAGTCCAACCATATATGCACCTCATAAAGACATCTGCCCCTGTGTGTAGCTGTGTTGTTGTGTTGTTGATGTGTTGTTGTGTCGTTGTGTAGCTGCGTTGGCGTGTTGTTGATGTGTTGATGTGTTGTTGTTGTTGTGTCGTTGTGTAGCTGCGTTGGCGTGTTGTTGATGTGTTGTTGTTGTTGTGTCGTTGTGTAGCTGCGTTGGCGTGTTGTTGATGTGTTGATGTGTTGTTGTTGTTGTGTCGTTGTGTAGCTGCGTTGGCGTGTTGTTGATGTGTTGATGTGTTGTTGTTGTTGTGTCGTTGTGTAGCTGCGTTGGCGTGTTGTTGATGTGTTGATGTGTTGTTGTTGTTGTGTCGTTGTGTAGCTGCGTTGGCGTGTTGTTGATGTGTTGTTGTTGTGTCGCTGTGTTGTTATGTTGTTGTGTTGTTGTGTTGCTGTGTTGTTGTGTCGTTGTATCGCTGTGTTGTTGTGTTGTTGTGTTGCTGTGTTGTTGTGTTGTTGTGTCGCTGTGTTGTTGTGTTGTTGTGTTGTTGTGTTGTTGTGTAGCTGCGTTGGCATGTTGTTGATGTGTTGTTGTGGGTCGTTGTGTCGCTGTGTTGTTATGTTGTTGTGTTGCTGTGTTGTTGTGTAGCTGTGTTGGTGTGTGTTGTTATGTGTTGTGTGTCGTTGTGTGTCACTCTAGCTGTACCTGTTCTCGCAGTAGGTGACCTGCAAATCCATGTTGACCCGGAAGACAAACATCTGGCTCTCCATGCGCACCTCGTTCAGCGTGGAGGGAGGGAGCGTGTGCGCAAGGGCCACCAAGCCCATTGGCCGACGCACCGAGCGGGCTGAGCCTGGCACCATGGCAGGGCGACAGCGGATTCGCCCGGTCACATGGATCACCTGACAGGAAGGGTTTACAGCAACTTGCATGGTTGTACATGTACAGTGTCTCTACTAAATGAACGGTGAGTAGTCCATTACTAGAGTTGCAAAACTCTTGTAACTTTTCAGAAATTCTCTTTTTTTTTACAGAAATCCTGGTTGGAAGATTCCTGGATTCACGAGGGAATAAAGAGGAAACCGGAATTTTGCTACCCTATACATTACAAACAGTCTGAATGATTTCTAGGAATGGAGAGTTTGATTTCTCTATATATGTGTCTCTTACTCTGACCTTGTAGCCGGAGGACTTGACGTGGAGGCCTCTCTTGGTGAGGGTGGACTTCATACGGATGAAGAAGCCTCGGTCAGGAGGTTCGTTCCCAGGAGAGAGGGGGCTTGAGGGGGCTGTGGAGAGACAGGGGGAAACCACATTTGGACCAGATCTAGACAACATCAGTCCAGGCCTACAGACATGTATGTGAGACGTACCAGGCTCGGGGGTCCCGGCCAGGGAGGATGTGGAGGCAGAGCTGGAAGCGCTCTCGGGGGCCACGTGGCAGCCAGCCTCGGCCCTCAGGTGGGGCCTGATGCCCAGACGCTCTGCCATCTCCACATGGTCCGCTGGGTGGATGTAGTCAAACACACTGCTGCCCGTCAACTCCACCTAAACACAATCAAATGTAGAGATGAGACACAAACACTCATGCATGAACACATGAATGCACACAACAACGCACACACGGACGCACGTCGCACACACACCCCTGAGCTGGGGGGCAGACACAGATTACAATAATACACATCGGGAAGGATACAAATCTGCTGTATTTGGTGATTAAAGTAAGCTGAAAGACACCAGGGATATACCATCTGTGAAGGTCAGATTTGAATCTGTTCATTCATTTCCTATTATTATTATTATTAATTCATAGCGTATCCAGCCCACTCCCAGAGAGGGATAAAAGACCACTAACACCTCCCAGCTATCATCCTCCTGCATCATAGTGTCCTACTCAAATCCTTTAAGGTGAGATTCCATTTCATATGATAAAGCGCCTGCCTGCTCCCTGCCTGCCTGTCTGCTCCCTGCTCCCTGCCTGCTCCCTGCCTACCTGTCTTCTCCCTGCCTTCTCCCTGCCTGCCTGCTTCCTGCCTGCTCCCTGCCTGCCTGTCTGCTCCCTGCCTTCTCCCTGCTTCCTGCCTGCTCCCTGCCTACCTGTCTGCTCCCTGCCTTCTCCCTGCCTGCCTGCTCCCTGTCTGCTCCCTGCCTTCTCCCTGCCTGCCTGCTCCCTGCCTTCTCCCTGCCTGCCTGCTCCCTGCCTTCTCCCTGCCTGCCTGCTCCCTGCCTGCTCCCTGCCTACCTGTCTGCTCCCTGCTGGGCTGCCTGCCTGTCTGCTCCCTGCCTGCTCCCTGCCTGCCTGCTCCCTGCCTGCCTGTCTGCTCCCTGCTGGGCTGCCTGCCTGCTCCCTGTCTGCCTGCTCCCTGCCTTCTCCCTGCTGGGCTGCCTGCCTGCTCCCTGTCTGCCTGACTGTCTGCTCCCTGCCTGCCTGTCTGTTCCCTGCCTGCTCCCTTCCTGCCTGTCTGCTCCCTGCCTGCCTGCTCCCTTCCTGCTCCCTTCCTGCCTGTCTGCTCCCTGCCTGCCTGCTCCCTGTCTGCCTACATGTCTGCTCCCTGCCTGCCTACCTGCCTGCCTACCTGCCTACTCCCTTCCTGCTCCCTTCCTGCCTTTCTGCTCCCTGCCTGCCTGCTCCCTGTCTCCCTACATGTCTGATCCCTGCCTGCCTGTCTGCTACCTACCTGCCTGCCTGCCTGGCTGTTCCCTGCTGGGCTGCCTGCTTGGCTGCCTGCCTGCGGCCTCACACCCTTGTCTGTAGGACATACCCATTTATGAAGGATTAGATCCATTTAGTGTGGGCTTTATGGGATTTCCAACAGGCATTCAAGGACATCACAGCCAGAGAGCTGAGTGAGGGAGCACAGATGAAGTGTGAATAAAGAGAGAGAAAAGGAAGGCTAACTCCTGTAAAGTGTAAAAGAAAAAAAACACAAGGAGAGAGGATTCGAGTAAGTAGCGAGGGATCAGCGGAGAGATCAAAGTTTTAAAACAGCCCGGTGTTAATGAGTTGCTCGAGCTAAACGAGACGTAAACGGACCAGAATCCCCTGGCAGAGACAGGAAGTCAGCCCTGGAGGACCCCAGGCTTCCCACAGTCCTTTGCCCTCCCCCAGTAAAAGGCAATACTGACGTCTGTGGTACTATACCTGTCAGTCTACCGTCACTTCATCACAGGGAGGAGAGGGAGAGAGAGAAAACTAACGGGGAAAGAGGCAGCTGAAAGATAGAGGTAGAGAGAGGGAGGAGAGAGAGAGGAGAGAGAGGAGAGAGAGAGGAGAGAGAGAGGAGAGAGAGAGGAAAGTGAAAGGAGAGAGAGAGGGACACAGAAAAAGATACAGGTATAGTGTGGGGGGGTTGAGAGAGAGGGGGGGGGGGAGAGACATGATATAAATAATAGCAGGGAGCTTTAATATGTATGAGGCATCCGGGCAGTCGTCCACAACACACTCTCAGCCCGCTGCTGACGGATGGGAGAGGAGAGAGGGAGGGGGAGTGATGAGGGCTGCATACTAACCAGTCCAGGATCAATTCCCCGCTCCCTCCATTCCTCCTTCCTCCCTCCTGCCGTGCAGGAGGTAAGGGGGGTTGAGCAGCAGGACCTGGGGTCCCGGTTCAGAGCGCGCCTCTCCGGCCAGGAAACCTGGGGTGAGGGACATGATCACCTCCAGGTAGCAGGGGAGCGGACGGCGGATTGTGCCCTTGGTCAAAGTGCCTGACCTTGGCTAAGCCGTCTAAGAAACCCCACTGTCTGGAGAGGGGCCCCATGGGTAAGCCGGGGCAGAGGGGTTAGGCTGGGGGACAGGTCAGGGCGGTCCACAGAGAGATCCATGTCCTCCAACAACAACCACCAGTTATATTTCCCTTCTCTCTCTCCTCCCTGAGAGACAGGGATTTGTTCTATTAAAGTGTGCATGCCCTTTCTCCCACCTCCTTCCCTCTTTCTGTCTCTCTCTCTTTTTTGTCTTGCAGTCTTTCTCTCTCTGTCAGTTTTTCTAAACGTGGTACTGTGTGTTTTGGAGTTAAGGTAAATCTTGATTGTAATTTTGTTTTAAGGCTGGTGTGTTTAGTTCTGTTTGAGGAGATTTGACTAGTGAGGCCATCTGTTTAATGAATAAGAATGGCCTTTGTTGTTTACCTATTCAGTCCCATGATGCATTTCACTTCAACTTCACATTTAAGCTCTATTTACATACCAAAAATGCTTTCCATTGCCATTTGGCTGTGTAGTCTTTTCACACCTGTTCAGATATATTTCATAATTAGATTTTAAGTTTGTGTTTACCAACAGTTAGCAAGAGAAATACCAAACTGTGACACAAACACACCGGCACACAAACACACCGGCGCACACACACACACACACACACACACACACACACACACACACACACACACACACACACACACACACACACACACACACCACTAATAACTAGCCTCTCTCCAGGACAGTCCAATCCAACCAGGGGCAGACTCCCAATTACACCCAAATCCCCCTTTTTAAAACCCACTCAAATCCCACCGCCATCGAAATGTCCTCCCTTATTTCTCTCTCTCATTCTGTATCCCCCATCCTTTTTTCCCAAACATATCTTATCCCTCCCCTCCTCCCTCCCTCTCCCTCTCCATCCCTATCTGTCTCCCCGTCCCCCTTGGTGTTTTTTCTCCTCCCCACAATCAATGGAGCTTTTAAGATGCCTATCGATTTGCTCCCTTAGACAGGCCCTGCGCGCAGGGGCGACACTTTGATTGTTGGGCCAGTAATTACTGTTATTATTTATGCATCTGGTCGAAATGGCAGGACTTAACATTCACAGTACAAGAGGCCGCAGGCAATCAACAAAGGTGAGCACCTGGAGGGACGAAGGGAGGGAGGGAGAGGGAGAGAGAGAGAGAGAGGCAGAGAGAGAGAGAGAGAGAGAGAGAGAGAGAGAGAGAGAGAGAGAGAGAGAGAGAGAGAGAGAGAGAGGCAGATAGACTGAGAGGGAGAGAGAGAGAGAGAGAGAGAGACGGAGAAACTAGAGAGACAGAGAAACAGAGAGACAGAGGGAGAGAGAGTGTGTGAGAGAGAGAGACGAAGAAACTAGAGACAAGCAGAAGAGAACAGTCAAAGACATCTAGACACACACAGAGGTGGGAACACACCAAAACACATTACAACATCTGATATGAAAAGAGATTTGATGGGAGTAACCTGAGTGAGTGAGTGAGTGAGTCAGTGAGTGAGTGAGTGTGTGTGACAGAGAGAGTGTGTGTATGAGTGTGCGTCCATGTACAGAAGGCCTTACCTGTGAGAGGCCCAGGTAGATGGAAACCGTCTCTGATATGTAGAGGAAGCGTCCCTCTGAGCTTACCACAAACACAAAGCCGTCCAGAGACTGTGGAAGCAACACACACACACACACACACACACACACACACACACACACACACACACACACACACACACACACACACACACACACACACACACACACACACACACACACACACACACACACACACACACACACACACAGACAGACAAATTAGAGCAATTAGTGTGTATCGAGCAAATTACAATGAGCGTCTGCCTGCCGCTGGAGAACCACCAACAACCAGCCCTTCACCGCTCAGTCTCTCCCACCTCTCCCCCCTCTCCCGCCCACATCAACAGTCCTGTCTGGCTGGCCCCTCAGGTACACACGACACACTACTGGTAAACACCACCAGCCTGTTCAGAGAGTCAACAAGGCACATTAAACACAGAGCAGGCAGACACCAGCGGAGCTGTTTCAATCAGTGTTAATAACAGTAGGACGGCATGGTGTTTCCTGTTGTGTTGTGTCTGTCTGCTGACCAGAGACACCGGTAGGTAGGTAGAGACAGAGGTAGAGACAGGGAGTGGTGATTATGATGGTAAGTGAAAGGTATACAGCCACCCCATTAGGAAGGACTCCTTCACAGAATAATATTCGTCGTAATAACAAGCATTCACACAAGTGAGTAGCGGCGGTGTGCTGGGAAGCTAGGGCCACTTTGCTGAAGAAAGATTGCTATTTTGGCAGCGGCGCTTAAAGTGGCGGTAATTTATGCAACTGACACATTCAGTATGCAAATGCGAGTGGCCGGGGTGTGGGGCGCGGCGAGCCCGGCTGAATGGTGGAGAAATAAAGTGCAATTATCATGCTATTACTGACAGAGGACGGCAAGAGGAAAGAATCATAGCGTGTTCTGAAGCCCTAATTTGATTTCTATCAGCGCCGCTCCTCCTCAGAACGTTCGGCGCAGACGGCAGTCTTTTGTCTTAGCACACCTCGGTCATTTAGGACATTCCATGCACCCCATCTGTCACCCTTCTCCTCTTTCCCTCCCGCGTTCTATCGCTCTCTTTCTCTTTCCTGTCCACTGCAGTCATTTGTCGTTGTTTGATAGTAGTAATACGGTGGGGCAGTGCGATGTTTTTGTGTTTTTTTTCCTAACGAGTGTTGACTGGCTGGAGGAGACGTCAGAGGGGGTTCAAGCACGTCTTTAAATGCAGGAGGAGACGTAAAAACAGAGAAGCAGCGTCACACTGTCAGACTGTCACAGGAATAAATATGGCTACCTTTTCCCACTAAAATTGCAGCATGCTGTGACGATATTAATATTTACAGGGTTGAATATTTGAATATTTTTTGAAAAACATTTAAATAGATTAAACGTGTCAACAAACAAAAGTGCAGAGAATTCACCTCTTGAATAACCTGGCTAAATTGTGTACTATTTTAAAATACTGTTTGTTCTCAATGACACGCTTATATAATAAATACTTTTGAAAGGAACCCTGTGTGTGTGTGTCTGCGTGTGTGTGTGTGATGTTTACCTGTAACAGGTGTGCTCCCAGGTGCTGTTCGAACATGTCAGTGGCCAGAGAGTGGCAGGAGCGTCGCACTGCAGGGACACAGATCGACACACACTGATCGACACACATCAGATCGACACACATCAGATCGACACACACAGATCGACACACATCAGATCGACACACACAGATCGACACACATCAGATCAACAAACACCAGATCAACACACACTGATCAACAAGCACTGATCGACACACACCAGATCAACACACACTGATCAACAAGCACTGATCAACAAACACCAGATCAACACACACTGATCAACAAGCACTGATCAACAAACACCAGATCGACACACATCAGATCGACACACATCAGATCGACACCCACCAGATCGACACACACCAGATCGACACACTTCAGATCGACACACGTGTCACGCCCTGACCTTAGTTCCTTTTTTATGTCTCTATTTTGGTTTGGTCAGGGCGTGAGTTGGGGTGGGCATTCTATGTCTGGTGTTCTATGTTGTCTATTTCTTTGTCTTTGGCCGTGTGTGGTTCTCAATCAGAGGCAGCTGTCTATCGTTGTCTCTGATTGAGAACCATACTTAGGTAGCCTGTTCCCACCTGTGTTTGTGGGTAGTTGTTTTCTGTGTTGTGTGTTTTCACCATACAGAACTGTTTCGTTTGTTCGTTCGTGCTCTTTGTTATTTTGTTCAGTGTTCAGTTGATTTATTAAAATACATATTATGGACACTTACCACGCTGCGTATTGGTCCAATCCTTCCTCCTCATCTTCCCAGGACGAGAATCGTTACAGAACTACCCACCAAAAGAGGACCAAGCAGCGTGGGAATGGACTCCTGGACATGGGAGGAAATCTTGGACGGCAAGGGACCCTGGGCACAGCCGAGAGAGTATCGCCGTCCAAAAGAGGAGCTGGAGGCAGCTAAGGAGGAGCGGCGACACTACGAGGAGTTGGCTCGAGGAGGCGTGCACGAGAGGCAGCCCCAGAATTTTTTTTTTTGGGGGGGGGGGGCACACGGGGAGATTGGCAGAGTCAGGTAGGAGACCTGAGCCAACTCCCCGTGCTTACCGTGGCGATAGAGTGACTGGGCAGGCACCGTGTTATGCGGTGAAGCGCACGGTGTCCCCAGTGCGCACGCATAGCCCGGTGCGCTACATCGCAGCTCCTCGCATCGGCCGGGCTAAAGTGGACATTGAGCCAGGAGGGATGGTGCCAGCTCAGCGCATCTGGCCTCCAGTGCATCTCCTCGGCCCGGGTTATACTGCACCAGCCCTACGCACGGTGTCCCCGGTTCGCCAGCACAGCCCAGTGCCGCCTGTTCCAGCTCCTCGCACTTGCCGGGCTACAGGGGGGATCCAGCCAGGACGAGTTGTGCTAGCTCTGCGCTCGAGACCGCCAGTGCGCCTCCACAGCCCAGTGTATCTGGTGCCTCGGCTAAGGAGGAGGCCTCCTGCATGTCTCCCCAGCCTGGTGAGTCCTGTGCCTGTGCTAAGCCCTAACCCTCCTGCATGTCTCCCCAGCCTGGTGAGTCCTGTGCCTGCTGCCAGAGCCAGGCCTCCTGTGTGTCTCTCCACTCCAGTGATGATCCGTGGCACGAAGCCTCCAGTGATGATCCATGGCACAAAGCCTCCAGTGATGATCCATGGCAAGAAGCCTCCAGTGATGATCCATGGCAAGAAGCCTCCAGTGATGATCCATGGCACGAAGCCTCCAGTGATGATCCATGGCACAAAGCCTCCAGTGATGATCCATGGCACGAAGCCTCCAGTGATGATCCATGGCACGAAGCCTCCAGTGAGGATCCATGGCACGAAACCTCCAGTGAGGAGTTATGGCACGAGGCCTCCAACGAAGGCCGTCTGTCCGGAGCCTCCAGCAACGCCCTCTAGTCCGGAGCATCCAGCGACGCCCTCTAGTCCGGAGCCTCCAGCGTCGCCCTCTAGTCCGGAGCCTCCAGCGACGCCCTCTAGTCCGGAGCCTCCAGCGACGCCCTCTAGTCCGGAGCCTCCACTGACGCCCTCCAGTCCGGAACCTCCAGCGACGCCCTCCTGTCCTGAGCCTCCAGCGACGCCCTCCTGTCCGGAGCTGCCAGAGTCTCCCTCCTGTCCGGAGCTGCCAGAGTCTCCCTCCTGTCCGGAGCTGCCAGAGTCGCCCTCCTGTCCGGAGCTGCCAGAGTCGCCCTCCTGTCCGGGGCCTGCTGCGAGGGTCCCCAGTCCGGGGTCGGCGGCGAGTGTCCCCGCTCTAGAGGCGCCACCTAAGTGGGCCAAACCAGAGGTGGAGCGGGGTCTACGTCCCGCACCAGAGCCGCCACTGCGGTGAAATGCCCACCCAGAACCTCCCCTATAGGTTAAGGTTTTGCAGCCGGAGTCCGCAAACTTGGGGGTGGGGGGGTACTGTCACGCCCTGACCTTAGTTCCTTTTTTATGTCTCTATTTTGGTTTGGTCAGGGCGTGAGTTGGGGTGGGCATTCTATGTCTGGTGTTCTATGTTGTCTATTTCTTTGTCTTTGGCCGTGTGTGGTTCTCAGGCAGCTGTCTATCGTTGTCTCTGATTGAGAACCATACTTAGGTAGCCTGTTCCCACCTGTGTTTGTGGGTAGTTGTTTTCTGTGTTGTGTGTTTTCACCATACAGAACTGTTTCGTTTGTTCGTTCGTGCTCTTTGTTATTTTGTTCAGTGTTCAGTTGATTTATTAAAATACATATTATGGACACTTACCACGCTGCGTATTGGTCCGATCCTTCCTCCTCATCTTCCCAGGACGAGAATCGTTACAACACATCAGATCGACACACATCAGATCAACACACATCAGATCGACACACATCAGATCAACACACGTCAGAGATATGAGGCAGCTAATCACTTTTAACAGATTCATTGTTAGTCTGCAAATAAAAGTGATACTTAAAAATAAAAATAAATTAAATAGTAGTGTGGTTGATTTAGCTGCCCTAAGGGAAATGGCTGTTTTTAACACACACACAGGCAACCAGGCACAGACACACGCACACACACAGCCTCACCACTCCTAATGCATCCCAAACACAAGCTATTACAGAAGCATTGCCATCAAAGTAGAGCTGTTTACGGAGGTAATTACAACTGAGAGAAAGAGAGGAAGACAGAAATAGAGAAAATGAGATATGGAGAGAGAAACCAAAATAGAGATATCAGAGAGGGAGAAAGATGGATAGAGATTGTGTGTGTGTGTGTGTGTGTGTGTGTGTGTGTGTGTGTGTGTGTGTGTGTGTGTGTGTGTGTGTGTGTGTGTGTGTGTGTGTGTGTGTGTGTGTGTGTGTGTGTGTGTGTGTGTGTGTGTGTGTGTGTGTGTGTGTGTGTGTGTGTGTGTAAGAGAGGGAGAGAGAGAGACAGGGGTTAAATCCACAATTCCCGTTTCTACTGTTTTATGTCAAATTGGTTGTGTGTGTGTGTGTGTGTGTGTGTATGTGCGTCGCTCTGCCAGGTTTGTTTTTTTAACACTGCATTCTGAACAGGCAGCGGCATTGTGTGTGTGTGTGTGTGTGTGTGTGTGTGTGTGTGTGTGTGTGTGTGTGTGTGTGTGTGTGTGTGTGTGTGTGTGTGTGTGTGTGTGCGTGTGCGCGTGCGTGCGTGCGTGCGTGCGTGCGTGAGTGAGTGAGTGAGTGAGTGAGTGAGTGAGTGAGTGAGTGTAGGGATCGCCAGATATCCCTGTCCATGTGTCGTTGCAAGGATTTGGGAAATCAATACACGTTATGACAGCAAAATTAAAGTGCTGTTCTGGGTTACAACTGAACACGGAGGTGGGGGGGGCACACATCCATCCCCCATCCGTCTGTTCATCGTGTCCCTGCCATCGGTCAGCCAACAGAAGAGAAGACATTCCTTTAGACCGGCACACACATACAAACCCCGCCCCCCCCCCCCCCTCCGCCACACGCACACACACACTCTCAGAAATAAACAGTTGCCGGACAAAGCCCCAGTGCCATTGTGAGATTGGGGTCCCCATGTGTGAAAGCTTAGGAATATCAATGAGGCTGGTCCATTCAGGCTGAAAGGGGGTCTGGGGCTGGGGACCTTACAGCCACAACTCAGAAGCTAACCCAGAGGGGGAGGGGACCCTGTCGCTCTGCCTGCCTGCCTGGACCCTAGTGGGGCTACGGGGAGAGGGCTGGCCCACTGGGGGTCTGGTACCAACCCCCATAACACACAGCACCCCCCCCCCCCCCATTGGTCCCTGGAGATGCTGCTGGTGATCAGTGGCGATGAATACTGTCAGGGGGCCGGAAGAAATGGTGGATGTGACATGAGGCCAGTGGGGCTGACGGATGAGTCTACACACAGATCCATTTACTACAGTCACTCCACCCGCCTGCCTGCCATGCCTGGGGTCACACAATTGGGCGGCCAAGAAACCAAAACAGCCTCAACAGGGTGTGTGTGTGTGTGTGTGTGTGTGTGTGTGTGTGTGTGTGTGTGTGTGTGTGTGTGTGTGTGTGTGTGTGTGTGTGTGTGTGTGTGTGTGTGTGTGTGTGTGTGTGTGTGTGTGTGTGTGTGTGTGTGTGTGTGTGTGGTGATGGTAATGTTCAGGGGCCTTACGAAGGTGCAGGGTATCTCACCCTGAGAACAAAGATCCTTCTGTGTTAGTGGAAATAAGTGTGTGTGTGTGTGTGTGTGTGTGTGTGTGTGTGTGTGTGTGTGTGTGTGTGTGTGTGTGTGTGTGTGTGTGTGTGTGTGTGTGTGTGTGTGTGTGTGTATGTGTGTGTGTGTGTGTGTGTGTGTGTGTGTCATAGGAGAGCTCTTGGGGTACCTTCTATCACATTGACTTTTAATTAGCTTGGCTAGATTTGCTCTCCGTGGTTTAATTTCATTTGTGGAATGGGATGAAGCGTCCACGTTAATTACAGTGTGACTCGCAGGTCAATTCTGGGGGTCTTCCTGATGTTCCTCACTGATAGAAGAGAGAAATTTGATTGCTTGATATTTATGCTTCTGTTCTATACATAATTTAGTCCAAGTTCACTCACCCCTCCCCCACCTCTTTTTAAAAAAACTTTCCACCCCATAGCTGTCGACCTTTAAACCTAGTTATGATGTTACCATGGGAACCAAATAAGGTCAGGTTCAAAATTATTGGCACCCTTGAAAAAGATGAGATTTTTTTTATTTTTATAAATAATCCAAATACTGAACTATATTGTATGTATGCTAAACAAACAGGACTATTATATTATTTATACCAGTACAATCACTCAGATAAAGAGAGTCATATTTAGATTTTCTCAAAAAGACAAGGGTCAACATTATTGGCACCCTTGTGTTCAATACCGTTCAATACCTCACCTTGCAAGGATAACAACAGTGAGCCTTTTTCTAAAAACAAAATATGAGATTGGAGAACATATAGTGCCTTCAGAAAGTATTCACACCCCTTGAATTTTTACACAATTTGTTGTGTTACAGCCTGCATTTAAAATAAATGAAATTGAGATTTTGTGTCACTGACCTACACATAATTACCCATAATGTCAAAGTGGAATTATCTTTTAAGAAATGTTTACAAATTAATTAAAAATGAAAAGCTGAAAAATCTTTAGTCAATAAGCGTTCGACCCCTTAGTTATGGCAAGCCTAAATAAGTTCAGTAGTAAAACATGTGCTTAACAAGTCACATAATAAGTTGCATACAAAGATACAGGCATCCTTCCTAACTTGCTGGAGAGGAAGGAAACTACTCAGGGATTTTACCATGAGGCCAATGGTGACTTTAAAACAGTTAGAGAATAATGGCTGTTTAAAGGAGAACTGAGGATGGATTCAACAACATTATAGTTACTCCACAATACTAACCTAACTGACAGAGTGAAAAGAAGGAAGCTTGTACATAATAAAAAATATATTCCTAAACATGCATCCTGCAATAAGGCACTAAAGTGAAAACAGGAAACAATTTGACAGAGAAATGTACTTTATGTCTTGAATACGAAGCATTATGTTTGGGGAAAATACTTATGTGAATACTGTGTGAATACTTATGTCATTGAGATATTTATGTATTTAATTTTAATATATTTGCTAAAGATTCTAAAAACATGTTTTCAGTTTGTAATTATGTGGTATTGTAAGGTTCTGTATTTATTTTCTTAGTCAACCTTGTGATCTGTTTCGTTGTGTTCTTGATAGGTAGCCCTGTTTCTTTGTGTTCTTGAACATAGCCCTGACTTTCATTTTTGTTCATTGATTTCACCTGTGTTAGTTACTCACCTGGTTTCATCAGCTCCTTAATTAGTTCAGTTCATTCTGTTTGTGCCTTTGTGAGGTATTGTTCGTTTTGACTCTACTAAGCCTTTTCCTAGCTCGTTTGTGAGAACCAGTTATAGCCTTCAGTCCTAGTTTTGATTCACCTGCCTGTTTGCCTACCTGTGTATGACCATTGCCTGCCCGTGACCACGATTCCTGCCTTCTGCGAAGGTGAAATCTATACCTTTTTTCTCCGTGAGTATTCATTTAAGAAAACCTCACCTCTAATGAATACTCAGGGAGAAAAAGGTGTAGATTCCTGAGTGGAGTGCGGCAGGTGTCGTGGTCACATTTTGATGTGTGCTTGGGGTTATTGTCTTTTTGTCTTTCTGGAAGATCTACTAGTGGCCAAGTTTTATCCTCCTGGCAGAGACAACCAGGTTTTTGCCAAAAATGTCCTGGTACTGGGTAAAGTTCATGACTTTAACAAGGGCCTCAGGACCAGTGGAAGCAAAATAACCCCATAACATCAAAGATCCCCCACCATATTTTACAGTAGGTATGGGGTTCTTTTCTGCTTATGCATCCTTCTTTCGACGTCAAACCCACCGCTGGTAGCCACGCAAAGGGCTCTATTTTCATGTCATTTGACCATGGCATCAGTTCCAATCCAAGTGCCAACGCCGTTTAGCATACTCCAGGCGTTTACATTTGATGGATGACATGAAAATAGAGCTCTTTGGCCACGCACACCAGTGGAATGGTCTAAGTTCCCTCGTAAAACATTTCAGAAAATGACTCAGTGAAAGTTATTGAAAACTGGGGTGGCAATCATTTTGACCCCTATATTTTTGAGAAAAAAATATTACTTGTTAAAAAATTATATTTCTCTGAGGAATTGTTTAAAATAATATAATTGTAAAAAAAAAATAAGCATACCATATAACTCAGTATTTATTTTTGCTCATCTTTATCAAGGGTGCCAATAATTTTGGACCTGACTGTAAATAACCGCATGTGGTTCATCTCTTTTTCTCTTTTTTTACTCAAGTTTGCTTATGCTAGTTGTCTTTTCATGTCTTTTCATCACCTAGCAACTTGTTTACTGAACTCCAATTTTCCAAGAGAGTGTGTGTGTAGTGCGTGAGAGTGTGTGTGTGTGTTATTACCCCTGTAAGAACAGACAGGGTTTGAGACGACAGACAGGAGAGAAAAAGCAACCATAATCGCAACGTCCTTCTCCACCGCAATTATCCTCTCACTCTGCAATCCCTCTCTCGCTCCCTCCCTCTCTCTCCCTGTTTCTCTTTCACTGTCGCTCCCTCACTTCTTCCGCGGTCGAACATAATTTGAGTGCAATTAACTTCCTTTAAAAGCCACCGCTGCTTTAAACGCCGAGAATTAGGTGGGAGGCAGACATGGAGAAAGTGAGGGAGAGCGACGGAGGAGAAGTGATGAGGAGACAGTAAGACAGAGAGAGAGAGAGAGAGAGATGACAGAGACAGACAGACAGAGACAGAGACATGCGAGGCAGACAAAGTCAAAGTCAAGAGACCGCTAGAGAGAGCGAGAGACAGAAAGAGGTGAGTTTGACCTCACAAACAGTGACAGAATATTTTTTCCGATTGGTCCATGGTTTCTGTTTCGGTGTCTTTAGAAGATCTTAGAGGCTTGTGTTGAAGAGTCAGCGTGTGCTGTCATTAGACAAAATCTCTACAATATTGTAAAACTGCAAAATACTGAGATGCCTCGGGAAAATAGACAGGTCAACATTTGGCATTTCTACAGGGTGGAAGTCATATCTGCAAGAGAGATTCTCTCTTAAAAGCTCAAATCACCTGTGCATATTCAGTAGTCTTGAATAATACATGAAATTAAAGGTTCAGGACTAACGCTCTCCACTGTAGACCCAACCTACACCACACACATAATGGGTGAAAAAGCATCATCTTTGAGAGATTTTACTTTTCCTCATCTGGTCCTCTCCCGTTCTACCACTCCTTCGTTTTCGTCTTCCACCACCCATCCATATATCTCTCTCCTTCTCTTCCCGCTCTCTCGCTGTGTGAAGGTCATGCAATTGATTTTCCTCTGTCTATTCATTTTTCAAGATTGGCTTTGAAACGTGGGAAGCAGACAAAAACCACACTACCCCCCCCCCCCCTCTCTCTCTCTCCCTTACCCCCGTGGCCCTCACCCACCCCAACCCCCACCGCCCAAACCCCGGGAGGAGGAGAGGAGAATGACAGAGGAGGGAAGCCACCGCAAGAGTCCCCTTCAGGATTCCGTCTGGACACATAATTCCACATTCCTACAGTGGAATTACAGCCATGCATCACACTGTAGGTACTTAAATGTCTAACTACAGGCACCATGATGCAACAGCAGGGTTGGGGTTTAGAGGTTTTTGGACCCGTTACGAAATGGACCTGGGGCTTTCCCGCCCAGACCCGATATGCATTAATTAAATGTTCAAATATAGAGACCCATTTCGAACGGACCCGAGGACAACTAGACCCGTTCCGTATAGACTTGGTCGGATCCAGACTTGGTTCGATACGAATGAGGGAAGCAGCAGAAAATAAAAATGTTTAAACTACTTTATTAACCGGAGCTAATAGAGCGTCAGAGGAGCGAGAGAGAGTTGCCACTCTAGCAGGCGGGGGAGAGGCCGTACTGTGAGTGAGTGGCACAGGGAGCAGGGAGGGAGAGAAGAGAGACAGCAACCAACCAAGCTGCCTCGCGCTATAGTAGACTAATAGCTGCCATAGCTAGGTTATTTCTCATCAAATAGGATTACATAGTCACTATCGTGACTGCATCAAACCGGGAGTAGCTAGTTAAGTTAGCTAACGTTAGCTAGCTATGCTAATTGAGGCCTACAGTTACAAATAACAACAACTCCATTCAGAATATTAACCTCTCTTGGGTAGGGGGCAGTATTTTCAACTCCAGATGAAAAGCGTGCCCAAAGTAAACTGCCTGTTACTCAGGCCCAGAAGCTAGGATATGCATATAATAGATTTGGATAGAAAACACTCTAAAGTTTCTAAAACTGTTAAAATAATGTCTGTGAGTATAACAGAACTGATATGGCAGGCAAAACCCCGAGGACAAACCATCCAGGGGGGAAAAAATTGAGGTCATAGAATTTTCTAATTGGTTTCTATGGGATACCCTTATTATTAGGAACCTGGTTGCAGTTCCTATGGCTTCCACTAGATGGCAACAGTCTTTAGAAATTGTTCGATGTTTTTCTTTTGAGAAATTAAGAAGTAGTCCTATTCATTGTAAGTGTCCCTCCAGGTGGACTCTACTGTTTTGGTGCGCGTGAACTGGAGCGCGCTTCACGTTTTTTTTATCCGGTATTAGAAACAGTTTATTCCGTCTTCAATTTTATCGATTATTTACGTTTTAGGGTACCTGAGGTTAGATTAGGAACGTTGTTTGAAATGTTTGGACCAAGTTTACAGGTAACTTATTAGATACTTTGTAGGCATGTTGGGCGAGTTGAAACCAGTGTATTTCTGAATCAAACGTGCCAAATAAATGGGCATTTTTGGGACATAAAGAAGGACATTATCGAACAAAAGGACCATTTGTGATGTTTCTGGGACATTTTGGAGTTCCAACAGAAGAAGATCTTCAAAGGTAAGGCATGAATTATATCGCTATTTCTGACTTTTGTGGCGCACCTGCCTGGTTGAAATAGGATTTTCATGTGTTTGTATGCGGGGCGTTGTCCTCAGATAATTGCATGGTTTGCTTTCGCCGTAAAGCTTTTTTGAAATCTGACACAGCAGTTGGATTAACAAGAAGTTAACATGTTTGGGATAGGGGGCAGCCTTTTCACTTTTGCATGAAATGCGTGCCCAGAGTAAACTGCCTGCTACTCTGTCCCAGATGCTAATATATGCATATTATTAGTAGTATTGGATTAAAAACACTCTGAAGTTTCTAAAACTGTTTGAATGATGTCTGTGAGTATAACAGAACTCATATAGCAGGCGAAAACCTGAGAAATACACAGTGTCTATGGGGTTAAGTTGCACTAGATGTCAACCATCTTTAGAAACTTGTTTCAGGCTTCTGCTATAACGGAGGGGGGAATGGGAGCTGAATGAGTCAGTGGTCTGGCAGAGTGTCTCATGCTCGTGACATGCGCTCCCGACAAAGTTAGCTCTCATTCCAGTGCTTTGCTACAGACGATGAAATTCTCCGGTTGGAACATTATTGATGATTTATGTTAAAAACATCCTAAAGATTGATTCCATACATCGTTTGATATGTTTCTACGACCTGTAACGGAACCTTTTGACTTTTTGTCTGGACCTAGTGCTCATGAAGATGGATTACTGGGCTGAACACGCTAACAACTAGTGGCTATTTGGACATAAATTATGGACTTTATGGAACTTTATGGAACAAATCAGTCATTTATTGTCGAACTGGGATTCCTGGGAGTGCATTCTGATGAAGATCATCAAAGGTAAGTGAATATTTATCATGTTATTTCTAACTTCTGTTGACTCCAACATGGCGGACATTTCTTTGGCTGGATTTGGCTGGATTGGGCTCTGAGCGCCGTTTAAAAAAAAATCTGACACAGCGGTTGCATTAAGGAGAAGTCTATCTTTAATTCTGTGAATAACACTTGTATCTTTTATCGATGTTTATTATGAGGATTTCTGGGATTTCTGTAAAATCACCGGATGTTTTGGAATCAAAACATTACTGCACATAACGTTCCAATGTAAACTGAGATTTTTGGATATAAATATGCACTTTATCGAACAAAACATACATGTATTGTGTAACACGATGTCCTATGAGTGTCATCTGATGAAGATCATCAAAGGTTAGTGATTAATTTGATCTATATTTCTGCTTTTTGTGACTCCTGTCTTTGGCTGGAAAATGGCTGTGTGTTTTTTTGACCTGGCTCTGAACTAACTTAATCATATGTTGTGCTTTCGCTGTAAAGCCTTTTTGAAATCAGACGTGACGGGTAGATTAACAAGATGTTTATCTTTCATTTGCTGTATTGGACTTGTTAATGTGTGAAAGTTACATATTTCAAAAAAAGGCGCTGCCTTTTCAGCGGAATGTTGTCGAGGGGTTCCGCTAGCGGAACGCCTGCGCTAGAAAGGTTAAGCTTTATTTTGATGTTTAACACATATATGTTCAAGAATGTTAAATATTTGAATTTGGTATTTTTTTATTTCGCGCTCTGCAATTTCACCAGATGTTGGCCAGGTGGGACGCCACCTGCCCATAAGAAGTTTTAAGTAGCAGCCTACCTGTTGGCTCTTGGTCGCTGTCGTCTATCCTTCTCCCATAACTTGTAATTACATCTTACATTGATTAAATACATGAATCTCCTAACTTTTGCCACACACCAAAGCTCTATGACCGTAGCCTGTAGCTGCTTTCATGACTTATGATTGGCCAACAACAACAACAAGAACAAGCTACATGCACCATGCTCCACTCTAGTTAAAACCAAGAGCAGTCAACATAAATTGTAACATTTCTCTCTCTCTCTCTCCCTCTTTCTCCCCCCCCCCTCTCTACTGCAGCACAGAGACTCGTGACAATCATGTCAGATCCGACCCAGACCTGTGACATTATTCTGAAATTCTGGGTCCCGGGTCGGGTGGCGGTTATTCGGGCACCAGGTGGATGATCTTCATTCCAGCATCATGTCCAACACGTGCGGGCGTCATACTTTCATGTTTTCCGAATGCTGATGAATAGAGTAGTATTGCTTCTTTTTTTCCAGAGGGAACCTCCGTACAGATTTCAGAAACAGATGAATGGTCAAAATGTCCTGCACGCTGTACATACAGCAGTGTACCGTACATTCCAAAGTCAATCCATTGAGATGCATTTGTAAAGCTCTGTTAGAACATCTGCTAGTGGATTGAACGTGTTTCCACAGGCACGTGAACGTCAATTGGCGATCGATCGAAGCACTGGAATAGATAGACGTGCTTTTCAATGAGATGCCCACGTCCTCCTTTCACCAGGCCTCTTCCAAGGCCGGATCCTCGGAAAACCTATCCACAGAACAATGGTAAGAGTATGATCGTGGGCAGTAACTCTACGAGTCATTCAAGGACTTCCTTGTAAAATAAGCAAATGTGAAGACTAGACTGTCATTGTTTGTAAGGTACGTGATATCGATGCTCACGTCTTACACAGTATCAATGAGATATCATGGGTTTGTCTCATTTCAGGAGGACTTGCTGAGAGTAACTGGGATGGGACACACACTGGTGCAAAAAAATATAACGCACCATCACAGACAAACACTTCTGCAACCATTGACACACACACACACACACACACACACACACACACACACACACACACACACACACACACACACACACACACACACACACACACACACACCTAATTGTAGCTGAGTTGTTTCCCCTCTGTAATAGTAGCAATTAGACAACCCTCATAATCACACTCTACTCGTTATATAGCTAATTTCTGTAATTACAAATCGCACCAATAGGCTCCTCCTTCCTTTGTGTATCCTCTCTCTGTCTCTCCGTCTTTGTGCAGCTCTGTCTGTGTCTCTCTCTGTCTCTCGCTCTCTCTCTCTTCCTGTCTCACTCTCTGTGTCGTTCTCTGTCTCTCTGTCTGCTCTATCTATGTCTCTCTATTTATCCCGCTGTCTCTCTCTCCCTCTCTGTCTCTCTCAATCTCTTTGTTTATCTTTCTGTCTGTCTCTCTGTCTGTCTCTCTCTCTGTCTCTCACTCTCTGTGTGTCTCTCTCTGTCTCTGTCTCTCTCTATTTCTCTTTTCTGCGATGGGGGGAGCTCAATAAGGTGTACTATGTGAAGTCATGTGTGTGTCTGCGAGGTGCATTGGGTAAGAGAAGGACTACATAGAATAGTATATTGCTGTTACAATGCTGATACACCTACAGTACAATTTGTCAAATGCTTTTGTTGCAGCATCGGCGACTGTGTTTTCCAGTCATTTCAGGTTAAGATCATGGGTAAGGTAAGGGTAAGGGCTCACCTTTGCTGCAGTGGTTCTCTCCTTCCAGCAGGGGGCACCAGGGCGGGTCTCCCTGGCTGGCGAAGGTGCGCATGTGCAAGTAGCTGATGGTGAGGCGGATGACCGAGGCCTTGTCCAGCTGGCTGGTGATGGCCCTGGGGAGAGGGAGCATCTTGGCCAGCTCAAAGAACTCAAAGTTCTCCTTGCCGCGACGGGAACGAGCGGCATTACGAGACTTCTCCTTCCGCAGGTTCTGCAAACTGGAAGAGGAGAAGAAAGGTCCGGGGGAGAGGGGAGAGATAGCAAAGAGAAGGTAAAGGAGAATTATAAGTGGAAAGGGCGTGTGGTTCATGCCAAAGCCCCGAAATGATAAAGAATCCTAATTGACCACAGAATGAGCACCTGTGGCTTGGTCGTGTATGCTGACGATGACCCGAGAATAGTCCTTTAAAAGGAATATAATGACACCCGCAATCTTAGTGAACCAATCTCAATTCTAATTTGTCTCCAGCAGATTGTCTGTCCGTGTAATTACAGACAGAAAGTGCTCCATCTACCAGGCTCTATTCCCCTGTCCCACTGGTACACACATGGCTATTACACAGCACAGCTAGTGCGTCTGCTTCCAACACATACACACACACCCTAGCATCCACACTCTCTCTCCCTCGCTGTCTCACACACAGCCATGCGACTGGCTGGCAGGTACCGGGCTGCAGCGGTGATTGAGTGATCAATGCGAGGAGGAGGGGCCGTGTGGCAGAGGGGGGCCTGGGCTCAGGTAGCCTGTCTCTCTGATTGGGTATCGACTCCCCTCAATGGGGCCTGAGTGGTAGAATTATGTTGTCACGGCGACTCCACAGTTTGTGTCTGTGGTAGAATAAAGAAACAGCCTTTCTCCTCCGTGTCTGTGACATCGATTCTCATTCCGGGCCTGCAGACTGCCTGCCACGGGAGGGAGGGTGTGGGTGTGTGTGTGTGTGTGTGTGTGTGTGTGTGTGTGTGTGTGAGAGAGAGAGAGAGAGAGGGCAATAGAGAAAGAAATAGAGAAAATAAAACGTGTGTGTACGCATGTTTCCTTGTGTGTGTGTGTGTGTGTGTGTATGTTTGTGTGTTTTTGCATGCATGTGTGTGGTGTTTGTCCTAATCAGCCAACACGTTGGTATTTCCCCAGTCGGCCTGTGTTCTCCAGGGTGTGTAAACAGCTGTGTTTAGAATAGCCCCGTCCTCCACAACGGCTCATTATTATACGAGCTCAACTCGCCAGAGAGGACAATCAATACTCACCCATGGATTCTGCGTAGTTTTTATATCCGCCTATAAATGACCGTCCATTAATAAATCCAGCCAAATGTACGTAATCTCCCACTAAGGGAAAGGGATTAACAGCCATCACACCCAAGGCTACAGAGCAATAACCATTTTACTACACAGTACAGAGTGTGTGAGAGGGGCTGTGTGGGTGTGATCGTTTAGAATATGAGTAAGTGTTTGTGTGTGTTAGCACTCGCTATGCAATGCTATTATGTGTGTGTGTGTGTTTCTCACCAAGGCAGGGTGGGGGGTTTGGCCAGTAGTCCCTGTAGGAAGTCCCACTCCACGCTCACGCACTTTCCCTCGCTGATGAACGGCATGGTCGCCATCCTCCAATCACACACAGCCGCCACCTCTAACGCAGGCTGCGATTGGCCGAGGCTGTGACAGGCTCAGACCCCCTGCAGTGGTGAGGAAGCGAGAGAGAAAGACAGAGACACAGAGAGAGAGAGAGGAATAATTATGCATAGTTAGGTGTACATTTCACTATAAAAGCTTTGAAGAGCGTCCACTGTGCTGAAAAAGCCATTCACTACAGAAGTCTCACGCCAGTTACCAAAGACAGGGCAAAGCAGACCACCTTCCCCCAATTCCCCTGCCTCCACACACACACACCCTCCGACTCCCAGTTCTACCAGCGGTGCCAGTTGGCTGGCCTCCCTCTCCCCTCCCCCTCTCTGCCTCTGTGCTCTGGTGACCTTTAAAAGGTCAGCGTGGCCTGCAGCAGCCTGGTGTCCTGCCCTGCGGCCAGGGGTGCCCTCACTACCGCTGGGTCAACACTATCATGGGAGGGGAAGAATAATAGGTAGAATAGGGTCAGGTTGGGGTAGGGAGGTGGGATATTGGGGAGCCAGACCTGAGTTTGACATTTCAATGAAATGACTTTCTATTCAATCTAAAATGTTGCGTAATCTGGTGAGATGTTTAAGTCGTCTGTCCACAAGAGAATACTTTCTAGTGCATTTTACATGACTGTGACAATTCCCAACCCGGCATCACATCAGTGTAGAATCTCTGTAGCCGACACACTGTCCCTGGGCCGTGTGTAGCAATGACATTGTACATCACCTTCCCCAACCTGGCTGGCTGAGTACATTGTATTGTGTGAGGGGGAAATAAAAGTCACACAATTGATCTCCCACACACACACACACACACACACACACACACACACTCTGTCCTGTACCTGTATGTTTATCTCTTAATTGACCCAATCTGTCCTTATCTAATCTGAGTCTCTATCGGCCGTGCGTCTCTATCTCTAAAGACAGAAGCCAGGCAGCACATCAGCAGCGGCGTGGGCCGTAATGGACGGTAATTATTCAATCAGCTTCATAACCTTGTCGCAGGTTGGGATGCTACTAATGCACTCTCCCAAATGGACCGCGGCAAAGGCCTCTGACTGCAAATGTTCTCTCCAGCACCGTCACAACAAGCTATATGTCAACCGTATCATCTGCGGAGGGTTATTGAAAACAACGAAAGCTTATTCCGATATAAAACAGGCTCTAAACACACCGCAGTAGCCTTGCCAAAACAACTTGACTTTGGTATGCCGGACGTAAAAGTATTATGGTGTGTGCATGCGTACGTGTGCATCCAAAACAGCCCTGTGCGGGACATGTGCACACATGTGCTTACATCTGTGTGTACGTCTGTGTGATACCTCATGCTGTGCTGCCCTGCTCTCTGCTCTGTGGCTGGCTCTCGTGTAGACAGCACGGGAGGGAGTGCGTTCTCCATCCCGAGCCTCTCCATCAGTTGGTTGGTCGGTGTGTTAGTTCGTTCGTTTGGCTGCTTGGCTGTTTTGTTTTCAGCGGGGGACGTTTAATTAGGGCCTCCAGCTGTCAGAGGTTCGTTAAAACGCCCCGACCCTCCCCACAGAGCTCTGACTGGGGGAGTCGTGCAAATGAACACATTTAAGGCAAACAGCACGCAGACAATTGCCTGCTGGAATGCAACTGGCTCCCCAGGCTACAGGGAAATGGCTGTTTAATGCCTCACATTTCTCCTCTGGAGCCTCATAGAAGACCTGGCCAAGGTTGGCGGGAGCAGGGTCTAAATACCAGCTAAGACCCCACCCACTACACTGGACACCTCAGGGACACAGTCAGCCCTGGTAATGTCAGTTGGAATAGAATAGGATATGATATGATATAATAAAAGGGACTAGAATGTTTGGAGTGCTCCTTAAAAAATGAATCAGTGCCCACTTTAGCTGGCTAACATTGGCCTGTGCAGCAATATCTTTTATTTAACTAGGCAAGCCAGCTAAGAACAAATTCTTATTTACAATGACCCCGGCCAATCCCAGACGACGCTGGGCCAATTGTGCGCCGCCCTATGGGACTTCCAATCCCGGCCGGATGTGAAGCAGGCTGGATTGGAACCAGGTACTGCAGTGATGCCCCTAGCACTGAGATGCGGCGTCTTAGACCACTGCGCCACTCGTGACCCCCAAAGTTAGACCGCAGGCTTTAACACTGGGAAAGACAACAGCCGCACGCCTCTCCTTATCTTCCCGTTACCCCTCTTTCTGCTCCTCTTACCACAATGAAATACGGTCTGTCTGTCTGTCTGCTTTTAAATGTTTACTATACGGTATGACTGGTCCCTCAACAACCCGACGGGACAGCTATTTCCCACCTGACAAAAGGAGAGAGAGCGAGCGACCGTAGAGGTGTGAAAATGTCCAAACTGTACAGAGGCAACAACTCATCCATATCAATTATGTAGACTAGAGCAGTGTTTTACTCATATTTTCTTCCGGTGGCGGTTATTATCACATCGGTGAATAGACCTTTATGAGTGGCTGGAGTGTCTATAGCGTCAGTATTCTGGTCTCACCACACGGCTGATGGTGGAACATTTGAACGTCAGATGTTTCTCTATTTACTTATTATTCAACTGCTGATCAGTCCACGGCTGCACTGGATTGCTGGACATTCTCTCTCACTCTCTGGTTCGGTATTCCGGTCCTCAGACGACAAGCCACCTCCACATCGAAGCGCCGGCTCCGTCTGACCTTGACGACTCTGGATCAAGGCTCTCTCCAACTCTCAAGGGCTTAAGCGCTTCCCTCCTCCCACTGCACTCCTCCCTGTCCTCCCAAACCCCCACCCGGGTCATTAATTATATAATGGAATCAATACGCTGTTAGATTAAACAAGAGTGACCCTGCCCACCCCCAGGTATCGTGCAGGCAATAAGGAGGGAAGGAGGGATGGAACGGAGCGAACGGTGTGGCCACGAGGGAACAAGAGCAGTTGGGGTTGACCATTCCTAAACAGGCCCCACCTATAGCCGAATGACCACAGAGCCAAGAGATCTACTGTGGAACCTTCCAGAGAGAAGGATGGATGGAGAGGACGGGGGTGGATGGCGAGAGATGGAGAGATAGAGATAGAGAGAGGGATGGGTGTAGAGAACGAGAGACGGGAGATAGAGAGAGAGGGGTGGAGAGAGAGGGAAAAGGACGAGAGGGAGGTGCGCTAATGTTCACGTCTACTAATCGATAGCTCTCTCCCTCCTCCTCTTTCATTTCATAGGGGCCTCAGTAGGCTTTCTTTGATGTCCTAGTCCTCACGGACACGCCGCAACAGAAAATCCATGCTCTTCCACGATGATGATCCACCGTGGGCTGGAGCTCTGAGATAGCATGGTAATACTGTATGGGAACACTGTCAACACACCACAGACCCACTTTAACAGCCGTACATGAAAGTAGCCCTGACGGCCGGGAGATGAATATCAGAGAGGGCCTAAGCAGCATAGATATACAGAAGAATAGGTAAAGGCTGTATGAACGTAACGAACGGTGCGATATCAAGTTGAAGTGGAACTTGTGAGTCAGAACTGGGAGAAAATCAACAAAGGTCTCCTAAACCGTCCGAAAGGAAAAGAGAAAGGACTTAGGGAGATAGAGAGAGAGAGATGCATTATGTTGCCGTACCTACGCATTGTTATCTGGGAACAGTTTTAGAAGAAAGACATTAAATCCACTTCCCTCGGGCAGGGGGACCATCACCACTGACCTCTAAATAACCACATGCCATAGCCCAGCACACAGTGTAATGCGCGGGGGTGACTCATAACCCCACAGTTATATACGCTGGGCGGGCGGGTTTAGAGTCATGGAATATTGTGTGGGTGAAGGGCGGGTAGGTGGCGAGCGGTTTGAATAAAGAGAAGATAATGCATTAAAAAAATCCTTAAATGTACAATTGCTGTGCAATTCATATCTATAGGCTACATTGAAGTTTTTCATTCATTATTTTTATCTGGCATTCGTGCATAAGCCTTATGTTTAGAACCTAACTGCATGCGCCCACCAGATACACCCCAATCGCCAAATGCTTTTGGGAACTTGGGCGGAGAAAGTGAACGGGAACTGTTCAGCGCATTTTCTATATTTGCGGGTTTCGGATTTTCACTTTATCACGTACAGTCGGGCGGTCGTGGATGGGTTATTCGCACACGCGGGTGGGTGCGGGTGAACAAACAAGCTGGCCTGTGCATCACTAGCACACAGGGTCACACACACACGCATACAGTATGCACACACACGCACATGCACATGCACATGCACATATACATACATTCAAATAGAAAGACATGTATACAAATATCAGAGAGTCCAGTCCAGTATCAGTGGCTTATAAGGGTTGTATAAGTTGTGTAGCTGTGTCCAGTGCATAATGGATTTCAGTGTACCTGCCCTGTATTTGGTTTAGTACATGCATGTCTGTTCTTTCTTGGCAGGTGTACTGGTCTGTATTTTTGTGGGGGCAGTATGTAAGAGTGAGCGAGAATATTTACGTCATTTCTTGTGTGTGTATTTTTATTTGTATTTATCCGTTATTTTACCAGGTAAGTTGACTGAGAACACGTTCTCATTTACAGCAACGACCTGGGGAATAGTTACAGGGGAGAGGAGGGGGGTGGATGAGCCAATTGTAAACTGGCGATTATTAGGTGACCGTGATGGTATGAGGGACAGCTTGGGATATTAGCCAGGACACTGGGGTTAACACCCCTACTCTTACAATAAGTGCCATGGGATCTTTAATGACCTCAGAGTCAGGACACCAGTTTAACGTCCCATCCGAAAGACGGCACCCTACACAGGGCAGTGTAGATATTGGGATACTGTATCCTTGTCCTTTTATGTACAGTAAAATATTTTAAAGAAAGTGTGTTTGAATATCCTCAGTGCATTTATACTGAACAAAAATATAAACGCAACATGTAAAGTGTTGGTCCCATGTTTCATGAGCTGAAATAAAAGATCCCAGAAATGTTCCATATGCACAAAAAGCTTATTTCTCTAAAATGTTGTGCACAAATTTGTTTACATCCCTGTTAGTGAGCATTTCTCCTTTGCCAAGATAATCCGTCCACCTGACAGGTGTGGCATATCAAGAAGCTGATTAAACAGCAGAATCATTACACAGGTGCACCTAATGCTGGGGACAATAAAAGGCCACTCTAAAATGTGCAGATGTCTCACGTTTTGAGGGTGTGTGCAAATGACATGCTGACTGAAGGAATGTCCACCAGAGCTGTTGCCAGAGTATTTAATGTTAATTTCTCTAACATATGCTGCCTCCAATGTTGTTTTAGAGAATTTGGCAGTCTTTCCAACCGGCCTCACAACCACAGACCATGTGCAACCACACCAGCCCAGAACCTCCACATCCGGCTTCTTCACCTGCGGAATCGTCTGAGACCAGCCACCCGGACATCTGATGAAACTAAGGAGAATTTCTGTCTGTAATAAAGCCCTTTTGTGGGGAAAAACTCATATTTCAATTGACTGATTTCCTTATATGAACTGTAACTCAGTAAAACCATTGAAATTGTTGCATGTTATGTTTATATTTTTGTTCACTATATATACTATTCATATTGAGGGATTCCTCACGAAACCCAGACAGAAAAAAGACCATGATTTGGGGGATTTTCACTAAATATAATCCATAGAATAGTCCTTTGGAGGAAGGATTGTTGACATACGTTTGACATTTGCATCTAAAATCAGAATTGAAAAAAAATTGATCAATGTAACCAAACGCAGCCCTCCTTTTACTTGTATCATTGCACATCCTGCAAATCACCACGACCATTTTGAATCCATTTTCACATTCCCTCTGTTGGTAATGCTTATGTAGGGTGTGTTCGTAAATTCCCTCTGGAGGGCACTCAGAGTGCGCTCTGGCCGTTCCTAAATTCAGAGCTTTGTCAGATTGTCCGTTTGTAAATTAAGAGCTTTTTGCTTTCGAAGCCTTCAGAGCACACACTGGACGCTCTGGCCCGAGGAGTAGGGGTTGATCCGAAAGCACCCAAGCTAACTGGCTAAAGTTGGCTAGCTTACTAGCTACTTCCAGACTCAAACACCTCACTCTGACCGTTTTACTCGCCCTAGCAGAGGTGGTTAGGCTGTTTTCATGTTGTCACGAGCGTTGGTGACTAACTGTGCTACTGGCAACAATTGTATTACGTTTTTTTGCCTACATTTACTGACACCGGTCATATCAGTTATTCTGCTCTCTGGTACACTCAGACGAGAGTGCTCTGAAATCAGAATAGATAGCCAGGGTGAATTTACGAACACCCCCAAAATGGATCATAACTCGAAAAAGCAGAGATCCCACTATGGGACTTTGATATGCCCGTAGAGTGTATTATGTTCAGCAATATATAAAAACATTTGTTGATGTTATGTTTATATCTTTAAATATTCAAAAATGAATGTTAAAAAAAGTTGTTGAAATCAAAATACTACTCATATCACAGAGCAAGCTGTAAAGCTTCATATTACACCAATGCTGCTTTGTGGCACCTACAGATGAAACGCTACAGACTCTTATAAGAGGCCTGGGGAAGGCAATGTCAACTTTGATAAACTATTTCTCAATTATGCTTTTAGATACATGTCAAATGTACAGTATGTGTCAACAATCCTTCCTCCAAAGAACTATTCCATGGATTACATTTAGTGAAAATCCCCCAAATTATGGTCTTTTTTTGTCTGGGTTTCGTGATGCGCATTTTCCCACCAGAGGTATTTAGATCAAATTGACTTGTTGCGGATTGCAGATTAAAGGCTGTGGGAGATGACAAAGTGCATATAAAAATAACGTGTGCCGAAAAAAAAAAAGATAAAAAAAGTTAAATGGGTTTCCATCGCATTTTCAACTCTACTGATGGTTTTGTCACAAACAAAATTGTGTTGTACGGTACAGCGGATGTGCCCATTCTGGTCTAGGGACGTGCGCTCTAGCCAACAGCTCACAGATACAGTGCAAGTATAGCCTACATGATGAGATTATTACGAACAAAAGTAAAAAAAAATGTTTTTATTATATTTTAATATTATTAATATTATATTATATATTTTTGGGTCAAACGGCAGCCAAGCATCGATCATCATGTCGCCGGAATAAAACCCTTGATATTTATAGGAAAGGAGCATCAAGCTCTCACCTTGTGAAGTTCATCGTAAATTATTTTATCTATAGTGTAATAAACGGCAGCTTTCCCACTTCCTAGTGGGAGCCTGGGAGGACCACACAAGATATCATTACTGCAGTATGATGGTAATTATATCAATATTTGCACATCAAGGCATTTCCTCTGCCATCTCTCGCATAATTCATTTTACAGACACAAAATGTTCCCACCTTGTCTAGGGAATGTCGTTTTGTCGACATTTGGAGAGTTTAGGCTAGTTGTGACATTTTTTATATCCAACATGTACTTTACTCGCGTAAAAAGGTTGGATGGAAATCTGGTCAGTGATACTATAAATATCTGTAGAATATACTGAATGATGCATATTGGAATGAGTCTGTCTATGTAAGAGGGGACATGTATGCACATGCTTTTGTGTGTGTGTGTGTGTGTGTGTGTGTGTGTGTGTGTGTGTGTGTGTGTGTGTGTGTGTGTGTGTGTGTGTGTGTGTGTGTGTGTGTGTGTGTGTGTGTGTGTGTGTGTGTGTGTGTGTGTGTGTGTGTGTGTGTGTGTGTACTGTTAGAAAAAAGGTGTTATCTAGAACCTAAAAGGGTTCTTCAGCTGTCCCCATTGGGTAACCCTTTTTTAAGAACCTTTTTCAGTTCCAGGTAGAATCCTTTTGGTTCCAGATAGAAACCTTTTTGGTTCCAGATAGAAACCTTTTTGGTTCCAGAACCCTTTTGAGTTCCATGTAGAACCTTTTGAAACCCTGTACAGTGTACAGGTAACTACCAAAATACAGGAAACACCAACATAGAGTGTCTTAATAGGGCGTTGGGCCACCATGAGCTACCAGAACAGCTTCAACAGCCTTGGCATCGATTCTACAAGCATATGGAACTCTACCACGAGAAATTCAATAATTTGGTGTTTTGTTGAGGGTGGTGGAAACCGCTATCTCAGGCGCCGCGCCAGATTCTCCCACAAGTGTTCAATAGGGTTGCGATCTGGTGACTGAGACGGCCATGGCATATGGTTTACATCGTTTTCATGCTCATCCAACCGTTCAGTGACCACTCGTGCCCTGTGGATTGCGGCATTGTCATCCTATGGGAGCATAGCCATGGTAGCCAGAATAATGGCCAAAATAATGGCCTGCCCTACATTTTTATACATGATCCTAAGCATGATGGGATGTTAACTGCTTAACTAACTCAGGAACCAAACCTCTGTGGAAGCACCTGCTTTCAATAAACTTTGTATCGCCCATTTACTCAAGGGTTTCCATGACTATGGCAATTACCTGTATGCATGTGTGCGTCCGTGTGTGTATATGCGTGTGTGTGCGTGGGTGTGTATGTATGCGTGTCTGCATCCATGCTTGTGTATGTGCGTGTGTTTGCACGGGTCCGTCCGTTGTGTGTGTGTGTGTGTGTAACTCTTCGGGCCATGGCTCCCTGCAGGGCAGTGTGTGAATGACAGCAGGGGTTATGTAAGGAGCCACAGCGGGACAGAGTGGACAGCCTGACCGGAGATCAGGTCAGCAGAGTGTGAAACTAAACACATCTCACTGACACTGAGCTGACACCCTCTGTCACTGACGCAGCCACTGTCTGTCAACGCACACACACACCTCTCCCGCCCGCCCGCCCGCTCTGTGTGTGTGTCAACAGTCAGACACCTCTGTGTGTGTGAGTGTCTGTCTATCCTCTTTGACAGTGAGTCAACAGTCAAACAAACCAGAACGTCTACCTGTCTGTCTAAATATCTTCCTCATTCCTGACGCTAAAGAAAGTCTTCAGAAAAGAGCATGTCGATGACTACCTGTCTTCAAACATGTCTTTCCCCATCCACAACTACCAACGCCATCACAATGTCAACCTGTCAGATCTATAATATCCGATATTATAGAATATACCTCTCTCCCTCTATGTGACTGTTGCCTCTCAGACCCCTTTCACTGCAATAACTGTTGGAGTTTAGTTCATTGACATGTTATTCAACAGAGCTAAATATATCATGGCCCGGTTGCCAAGGATGATCCCTTCACCCAAGAGTCTCTCCATATTATGAAAACATTTAAAGTCGTTTTGTGGAGCTCGACTCCATCTTTTCTCTGGTGCAGAAGAGGACAGGGTCAAGAATGTCAAATCACCCAAACAGACAGAGATTAAAAAAAACGAATCAAAGAAGACACGTGCTGGTTCTCTGCTCTTAAAAAAAACATGAGCCATTACTGATTGATCGAGACGATACGTGTCTTCTCCTTTCAGAGCCCATAGGACCAAGTGACGCTGTGGAAATCGCCTGCGTCTGTGATGCCAATAATGTCCGGATCGGTTTTCCATCCCCATGTTTTTTATTGCTACAGACACAACCACCACAGCCCGAACACATCTTCTGAAATCAACAGTTTTATTGTGGTC